>NC_057802.1:96062431-96362431 GCF_018294505.1 Triticum aestivum
AACGGCGAGCCGAAGAGGGTGAGCAGCTTTGCGTGTTCTCGATTTCATGTCGCGTCTGGTCAAATGTGCCTGCTCTTCTCACGGTGGTTCTCCTTCATGTGCTGTTAGTGCCGTAGTCTCTCGCTCCGCTAAGGGATTTGTGGTCTCTAGCAAAAAAAAAAGTTTAGCTTTAACCAGTGTTCTACTTTTTTGGGGGGAGGGGGGATTTGGGGTGGTCTGGTGGCGATTCGTACAGGAAATCACTGCGTTGCAGCTGATTTTGCGGGTTTTGTTGACCAGAAACAGTGGCCTTTGCATATGTTCAACCGATTTGGTGCGCGGCAGAGAAATTGTGTGGCCATCGCTCGATCTACTGCCTGCTTTCCGTGTTATGGCTAAAGCGCATACCGAAATCATGTTCTAAGTGCTACTTGTTTTGTGCTCAGTTTGTTGTTTTTAGAGGATACATTTTTATGTTGTTTTAATCCTGATTGCAGACAATTAGCTACATGGCTGAGCGGGTGGTAGGAACTGGTTCATTTGGGATTGTCTTCCAGGTACGTTCCCTTTGTCTCGTGGTTTGCTTTTGCTTTATGTGCCGTTGCCAATTAGTTGATGCAATGCTTATCGAATTCTACTGCTTCTCACATGTAGGCTAAGTGCTTGGAGACTGGAGAGACTGTTGCCATCAAGAAGGTGCTGCAGGATCGCCGTTACAAGAACCGTGAGCTGCAGCTTATGCGCTCCATGGACCATCCCAATGTCGTCTCTCTGAAGCACTGCTTCTTCTCGACCACAAGTAGGGATGAGCTGTTCCTGAACCTTGTCATGGAGTATGTCCCTGAGACTCTATATCGTGTGCTCAAGCACTATAGCAATGCCAACCAGCGGATGCCGCTTATCTATGTCAAGCTTTACATGTATCAGGTCGGTGAACCATCATATTGCATTTGCCTGGCCGCCTATAACTGCCTTATTACTCTGCTAATGTATCTTTTGACTTGTTTGCAGCTTTTTAGAGGGCTAGCTTATGTTCATACTGTTCCAGGAGTTTGCCACAGGGATGTGAAACCACAAAATGTTTTGGTATGTGTTCTGTGAACACGATCTCTACTTGTACGATTTTATAGTTGGTCCTGAATTGGTCTCTTCTCTTGCCAATACAGGTTGATCCTCTAACCCATCAAGTCAAGATCTGTGACTTTGGAAGTGCAAAAGTTCTGGTAAGTTGATTTCCCCCTTAAGAATCAGTAGTTTATTTCGGTGTTGCATTTAGTTTTGAATTGCTCTAGACATCTAGTGTCTGACTGGTCATACTGTTGACATAGCATGTGATCTATGCCATTATTTATCATTATCAATAGTAGTATGCTAGTTTTTTCCATGATAACGTGTAAGATGTTGAGTCTTGCGAGTATGCCCTGAGCTTTGAAATCACAGCTTAAAGTTGGCTTTAACACAACAGTGGAACTGGACAAGTGGACATTTTTTCCCATACTTGACAGTCCATTTTCATGATTGATCCATTGTATAATTGGTGTCTGGCTATCTACTTTAAACTTGTTTTCCAAATTGGGTTCATTACACACTGTTATCTGTATGCTGTCCGCTCTATTCATTACTCCAACTGCCCTGTAGGCGACACAATGTACATAAACTGTATCTTTTATCTTGGTGCAAGGTTGCCAAGCCTGACCTTGGTTGTACAAAAACTTGAATCAGCTTTTTTCTTCAATTTGGTTGTTTCTACACTCTAGCTCTAACCCCATGTATTGACCATTGCCCTCTTCTTGTTTCAGGTACCTGGTGAACCCAACATAGCATACATATGCTCTCGCTACTATCGTGCTCCTGAGCTCATATTTGGTGCAACTGAATATACAACTTCAATAGACATATGGTCAGCTGGATGTGTTCTTGCAGAGCTACTTCTTGGTCAGGTTAGTTACCTTCTCTAAGGGGTTTTGGCCTTGTTTGGGACTTTGGGTACATTGATTAGACTATATTGTCCATGAGGGGATTCTGATCATCCTGTGTGTTGTGTATTTGTCAGCCTCTGTTTCCAGGAGAGACTGCGGTTGATCAGCTAGTGGAGATTATCAAGGTACTGCCTTATGTTTCACATGCAACATTCTCTTCTTGAGTTCTTCTGCCATGGATGTTTCTTAAAGCCAATGTGATGTTATTGCAGGTTCTTGGTACTCCAACCCGTGAGGAAATTCGGTGCATGAACCCCAACTATACCGAGTTCAGGTTTCCTCAGATTAAGGCTCATCCTTGGCACAAGGTAGACATACGTTAAGTTTTATGTTGAATCAACTGCATCATGTCATTATACTTGCATGATCTTAAGTCCACATCTTCTGGCATGTCAGTTAGTTACCAGCTTCTCTACACCATCAGTAAATTATGAATTAAAAATGTGCCTGCTTCTAACGGGTTGCTCTGCTTTCTCTTCACTAGATTTTCCACAAGAGGATGCCCGCTGAAGCTATAGATCTTGCCTCCCGCCTTCTCCAGTATTCACCAAATCTACGTTGCACTGCTGTAAGTTTTTCAGTGCTTGGCTTTGTGATTGCTCTTAAAGGTTGTGCTAAGTGGCTGGGTGGATAAATACTCAATGGGGTGTACTAAAAGTTATTTTACCTCTTGCGTTTTTTTGTGTGTGTGTTATACTAGTACATGGTTTTGTCTTTTCTAACATTCATATCTGAAATGCTGTATTACAGTTGATTATTCTTTTTGTGAAAGGTAGAGGAATATATGTGCAATTATTTAATCATTAACGATAAAAGGAGGCTCTTGTGCATCTTTGTGGAAGTAGGATTATTTTTTGGAGTTTTTGGAAGCATCAATGCTTAGCTTTCAGTCACTGATTAGCTTCTGGTCCTGCATTGGCATTATAATTATGATATCCTGTGGTCCAGAACTAATGTTGATGAGTCTTGACTGGTAGATAGTGGGTGCAACTTTATAGTCACATGTGCTTGTTACCTACAGCTAGTGCTCCACCTAGAAAAGGGTCTCTGTTAATGCTGTTACTTTAGCTTGAAAACAACGTGATCTTAGAAAACTAGCAATCTGTTCAGTTTAAAACGTTCTTATATGTTTGTTTTCCTGTGCAGCTTGATGCATGTGCACATTCCTTCTTTGATGAGCTACGTGAGCCGAATGCACGCTTGCCGAATGGCCGCCCATTCCCTCCTTTGTTCAACTTCAAACCTGAAGTAAGTAAAAGATACACTGTTCACGCAGCAACCATTTAAGTTTTCTAGAAAAAAAAGATCAGAAGATCACATGTCTCATTCAAGATATATATCAGTTCAATAATTAGGAAGGCTGTGCCATGTCTTTGCTAGCCTGGAAAGAACCCTCTTGGGCTCTTGATGCACTGTGCTCATCAATGTTCTTTTCTGGCAATGCAGCTAGCGAACGCCTCTCCAGAGCTCATCAACAGGCTTGTTCCGGAACATGTTCGACGGCAAAATGGCCCCAACTTCGCCCATGCTGGGAGCTAGACGGGCGCGCCCGCATCGCCCATATTTTTTGTTTGTCCGCCATCATCGAAGAATCAACTCTCTCTCCTAAATCCTGAGGAGAGACCGATCCAGTGCCAGTGCCAGTGAAAGAAGTACAACTATGTAAATTACCTGACCTTGGAAGAATCGTTGTTGTTGTTGCCGGTGCCGGCCATGTTTAAGTACATGGCGGCACATGTTGGTTGAGTTGTTACTTATTATTAGTAGGTAAGAGCAATGATGTAGGAGGTGGAGACATATGTTAATGCTAGGTCTGTGACCTGTTTTAAGTACATTTTTGTAATGCTTGGTAGTGGTACTGTAATGCGGCAGTAGCTGCTCCATGTTTTGTCCCTTGTCCCTGATGTAAATGTCGTCGTCCTGCAGCAAATGACTCTTCTTCTCTTACATGGCCTGATTACCAGTTGTGACGCATGGTTCTTGGCAAGTCGGGAAATGTGCACCGGGGGGTGCCTTTGACCGCCCAAGGCGACTGTTGCCCCCCTGAGGTCGTGACCATCTCCCCCTTCCAAGGCCATGTACATCCTGCCACAGAAGTCTGCTGCTAAAATTGACACGCTGGAGGCAGGTCAATTGGGGTACCAACAAGTTTGCGAGGGCCTTTGGGTTGAGATGGCCTTGCTGCGAGTGGAAGGAACCAACCAAGCTATGGGTTGGAACGGGTAGTCCTTGCGATGAGTTGGACCTTGACTTATTCTATGCTTCGGCCATCATCACCATTGACAACGGTGCGTGAGCCCATTTTTGGGACTACAAGTTTCATTCACAAGGAAAAAAAATGGAAGGTGTGAAGCTTTGAAGGATGATGCTTGACCATCATCACCATTGACAACGGTGCGTGAGCCCCTTTTCGGGACTACAAGTTTCATTCACAAGGAAAAAATGGAAGGTGTGAAGCTTTGAAGGATGATGCGTGGATTTTCAGGATCGAAGTCTCCACCAACCTAATCGTGGATCATATCCAGGAGTCCATTGTCCTTTGGGCGCTCATCAATGACTTCCTCAGTGAAAATGTTGAGGGCGACATTACTTGGAAGCATACGGCGTGCAAGCACTATTCGACATGTCTGGCAAAAATGGCCTATGTGCACTTTGTAAAGAGAGCAAGTATCCGTGTTACAACTTTTCACCAAGTGTCGGTTCATCCCAAGGCTTTGGGGCTTGGTAAGGAGTGACTTCAAATCGAGAGCATTGACACGTTCACGTGGAGCTTGGAGCACTCTATCAAGGAATGGCGGCTCAGCCTATCCGGCTTGCACGTCCCAAATAGAAAAAATTATGATCTTCCTTGCTAACTTTCCTTTCTTTGGTTGAACTATTTGGAATGAAAAGAACGCACAGGGTTTCCGCCACAAGTCCACATCACTGTCAATTTTTCTTGGCATCATCAAGAATGAAGCTACGCTTGGGGCGATCGTGGGGAAAAGAGCCGTTGGGTTCAATACTACAGGGAGAGTAATACAGTAGCTTTTTTTTTGGGTATTATGTTGCCGTGTAAACAAACTCTATCTCTACTACCTAAAAGAAACGGAGTGTTCCGTCTCCCGTCTTACGTCGCCCACCCCTTCGTCCATCCTCCTCGTACGACCCCTCCCCCTCCCATGCTTTCATCTTTGGTAATCAAATAAATCTTAGTAATAATAAGATCAATCTTTCCTTTGGCAACACAATAAATTTTCGGACAGCAATCAATTTCTTCTTTGTAGTACATGGTAATACAATAAATTCATGGGAAGGAATAAATCACAGTAGGTAATCAAGCGAGGAGCCCGGCGGCCGCCTTCCTCTTCTGGTCTATCCATGCCTCCCGTTCGTGGAGCCCTCCTCACTTTCCGTTCCTCCTCTCCCATGAAGCGCCGCCGCCCCATTTCCTATGTCCACCCGGACCGGCGCCGGCCGCACCCCATCCCATCCCCTCTCCTATCTCTCCTAGAAATCATGGTGGGGGTGATTGTCGGGACCCCTGTCTGAAGAACCGCGGGGCTACGCCGTCCAACGACGATGGTCAAAGATTTCGGCAGCTAGCCGTCGCCTGAAAGTGAAAGCGGAAGTTGGCCGGAGACCTCAATGGTAGTGCAGCTTTTATCCCCAACGGCCTCATCTACCTGATCTCTAACTCATCCCGACCGACCACAAACGCCGGCAGGGGCAGAGATTTTCAGAGTTTTGAGTTTACACTGATCTCATACGTGGGTTTACACTGGTAAGAGATTTGCCGCCGGTCGATCTCAATGGTAGGCTTACACTGATCTCATACGTGGCGTGTTTTGAGTTTCACATATTGGTCTTCTATCTACTGACGGATTAACTCTTACACAGACTTTGCTAGATTGTAGCAAAGAGAGGACTTGAAGCTGGGATGGACCAAGGTTAATCAAGGGAGCATCAAGGTCTGAACGTGATAATTGACGAAATAATTGCACCATATATAGGAATGGCACTGAATTTGTTAGGGGGTCATTGCAGTTCTTGACGTGGCATGAGGAGGAGATCAGAGCTGTGGATCAGTCCAGATTCAGAGAATGTGTGGTTGATGGTTTGCACCCGTCCAATTCAACCAAAAAGGCCTGCAATGCGCTGGTCGGCGCCTTGTACAGGTACAGTTAAGATCAACTCTGATGCTTCCTTCCTGCTGGACACTGAACAAAGCTGGGCCACACGGCCGGTGCTGTGGTTTAGTATCATATAGAAGTTTGGTATTTTTCTCGGTGTGTTGGCAGATTTAACAATGCAGTAGTGTGGAAGAGGCGGAAGGACAGGCTGCTTTGATTTGGTTGTGTTCGCTCTGGACTGTATACATGGGGATCGTTAATGAGCTGATACCCGAGGCGTTGAATTGGTCTCCTTGCTACTCCCTGTAGCCTTTCCCTCCTAAAAATAAGTTTCAATTTTTTCTGAAAAGTTTTGCTATATTTTCATGCGGGGTGCAGTGGGGGTGCACGGGCTCAGCCACTACTTTCCATTATTTGCAAAGTTGTAATAAACTACGACAACTATAAGGTGTTCCTTTTTAGAGCTCATATGTGTGCTTCGTTGCATGTGCACAAGTAGTCCTGGTTCTGAAAACCTATTTTCAAGCTTTTATCTCTGCCATACGAGCATACTGCCTTTGTTTAGGGTGCTAATTTATGACTGCAACATAGAGTTACTTTTAGGTGGACATGAGGATTCTAAGTCGATCACTCACATCAAGTCTGCTCATAAAATAGCTAGGACTGTAGCACGTTCACACCTTTTTTAGGAATAGAATAATTGATTACCCAACAGCCACAACACATTCTATTTGCATCAATGGTCGCAACTTCAACATGATGTCGTCTATTGCATCGAGGTCACCTTGGGTTCTAGCTATGGTAGTGACCTCATGGGGGAGAGTGTTGCAGCTCATGCCAATCACACGGATTTTTTAGGAGGGAATGTAGCGGCTGAGCCCCACCTCGGTGCATCCCCGTTGCGCCCCACATAAAAACATAGGAAAACTTTCAAAAAAAATTGAAACTTCCTAGGAATGATTATGAACAAATGTTATAGATGCTTACAAAATTTTGTGGTCAAATGATATCCAAGGAGCTCTGTACAAAAAAAGATACAAATTCTTCTCAAACAGTGCACATACATTTTTTTTTGTACTGAGTTCCTCAACGTCATTTGACCACCAAACTTTGCAAGCACATATAATATTTGTTCATAATCATTTCCACAAAATTTCGAAAAGTTTGGCTATGTTTTCCTTTGGGGCTGTAGCGGGGTGCACCAAGTTGGGGTGTAGAAAAACCACTCTCTTGCAAATAATCAATAATTTCGATTTACATGTACAGGTACCTCGGTAGGACTTGAGGTTGCTCTTGAACTTAGTCTCATCAAGGTGTCAGTAGGGGAGGGAGGGAGAGAGAGAGAGAGAGAGAGAGAGAGAGAGAGAGAGAGAGAGAGAGAGAGAGAGAGAGAGAGAGAGAGAGGGAGGGAGAGAACATAAAAAGCAATTTGATTGAGACACTGCAGCGGGAGAGGGGGAGAAAAGGGGTCGCAGTTTGATCGTGGCATCATAACAGGAGAGGGAGAGAACATAGAATGCAATTTGATTGTGATATTGCAACGGGAAGGAGAGGGGGAGAGACCACTGTTTGATCGTGACAGCAGGAAACAAAGGGATGAGGCATGTGGGGAAGGAGAAGTTTAATGTGACGTATCCGAAAATTATAGGTACACCTTAATAAGACCAATATGAAGTGAAATATAACACAACTAAATGTATAATTACAAAAAAACACAACTAAATGTATGAGTTAATAATATTCAAAGTATATGTTGGTCGGGTGGGGGTGGTGAGCCAGATGCATCACTCATAGGGTGGCGAGCTTGGATTGGGAAGCTTGCTTTAACGGTAAAAGAGCATACAATACAAGATGTGCATGTTGATTCTGAAGGTATATGTTAGACATGATTAATACTGAACCATCAAAATATCATAATAAATATATTCCGTTGCAACGCACGGACAATTAACTAAGATGAGGGAGAGAGACTTACTAAGATGCGAACAATATGAATTATAAAAAACTGTACGGTGGGGTTGAAAGGGGGATTGCGAGCTGGCTACACCATTGACAAAGGTTGTACGCTTAGATTTGTATGCCAGAGATAGTGGGTCAAGGAGGTAGAAGAAGGAGGAGAAAGAAGAAAACTGATTTTAGCAATAGAAAGGCCGACAATATCATCTAATGCTAGCGGTAAAAAATACAATAGTGTCATCTGATGTGCATGAGGATCCTACATGTATATGTTAGCCATAATCAGTGTTGAGCCAACAGAATATGTATGTCCCTGTGCAACGCACGGGCACTTACCTAGTTCTCTTTAATAATTAATAAATAGGCGATGATACGGGTCGGCGGACTGGCCCAAATTTCGGCCGGTCGGCGCGCGCACGTTGGATCAAGCCGTCCTGCATCGTTAGATTTCCTTGTCTCCCCATCCTGAACCTCTGATCTGAACACACGCAAAAAAAAAAAACAAAAACAAACCCGCACAGCTCGCCGGTCCAACGCGCCGCCCGCTCTTGCCGTCCACCGCGCCCGCCGGCGCTTGTCCTCGACTAGCCGCGCCGCCCGCACTCGCCAGACACCATGCTCCATGTTGGATTTAGAACGTAGATCAAATCGCCGGAGTGTAGGTCCTACGTGCAAAGCTAACTTGCAAACAAGCAGGCAAGCAGCTTAATTGATCTACAGTACCACATGCACGATGAGCTAGCTTCAACTGGATTCGAGTCGATCGTTGGAAACTCTAGGCGGAAGCTCTCGTAAACAGATCAGGGCGATAAAATCACTCGACGGTTGCAGCTTTTTTGCACGCCGGTCGTAGCTTTTGGGCTCGTCGGTGGTAGCTTTTTTGTCGCCGGTTGCAGCTTCTGTGCTCGACAGTTGTAGCTTTTTTCGTCACCGGTCGCAGCTTCCGTGCTCGCTGGTCACAATTTTTTTCATGCCGGGTTGTAGCTATGAATTGCATGGTTGCAGCTTCGCCATCGCCGGCCGAAGCATCATTATAGCATTGGTCTTTGCCGGTTCCAGCACCCGCCAATGCCGGTTGCAAGCTTCCGTGGAAACGCGAGCCTCTATGAAGCTTTTTTTTCCATTGCCGGTCATCGGCTGAAGCTTTATTATCTACGGTTGAAGCTTTTACTATCAATGGTTGTAACTTTTCTGTTGCACATTGTCTCATTGAAGCTTTTTTCATCTAGGGTTGAAGCTTTTCTGTCAATGGTTGCAACTTTTTTCCGTTGCATAGTGCCTGATTGAAGTTTTTTCATATACGGTTGAACCTTTTTCTGTCAACGGTTGCAGCACTGGCCGCCCCCCAGCTTCCGCCACATCTGGTTGAAGCTTTTTGTAGACGGTTTTAGCTTTCTCAGGTGCCGGTTGCAGCTTTGCGGTTGCACAGAGCTGGTTGTAGCACACAGCAGCAAAAAAAAAAGCAACACTAATTCCAACAAAAAATTGTCACCGGTTCTAGGAAAAAATCTCTCCGGTTGTAGCATCGGCGGGGGAGTATGAGGTGCTTGGGGAAGGAGATGCTTGCAGCGTTGGGGGAGGGGGTGCTCACAGAAGTAGCAGGAAGTTGTGCCGTCGGCACTGACGAGCTTACTGTGTGTAACAAGAGAGGAGAGAAGCAAGAGGAAGAAGAAAGCAGAGAAAAAAAATTACGCGAAAGACATAAGAAAAGAGACATCTCGCTTGAATTGAAGGCTCATCAAACTCGTGTGGCCCAGTCCGCTTCCGCGTACACAAGCGAGCGAGCGAGGGGCGACCGGCCGAGCGCTCGGCCGGTCGTCCGTCTGGAAACGTCTCCCTTAATAAATGAGGCAAAACTTATGCCTTTTGTTGAAACAAAAGAAGTGTTCCCGGCATTTGGAGAATGATAGATTTAGGAAATTCCCCCTTCACTCACAAATATAAGATGTTCTAACTTTTTTTCTAAATTAGATATACACAGACACGTTTTAGTGTATTATGTCCGTATATAGCCCATATTAAAATCATGCAAAGCATCTTATAGGGAGAAGCTCACTTTCATCAAGAAAACAGTCCGGGTTCAGCACTTCTCGGACTTTCTACCAGATCTGGTGGCCAGCGATAATGCTGTGCACCATATACGCGAAAGCGGTTCATCGTTCATGCAGTCATGCTTCACAAGTTCAGTCTAACAGCAAAGAGCTTCGGTCAGAGCAACAGCATACGCCACATGCAGTGAAACCGTAATCGAAGATCAAAGAGCTTCTGTCAGAGCACAAGGAAAACCACCGGCACATGTCGCCGGTGCGATCTTCTTGGCCAGACGATTCTGTTCGAGCAGTTCCTGAACATTACTCTGTTCCCAGCTGAAGTTCACAGATCTACGGCTTGCTGTGGATTCAGAGCCAATTCTTGGGGAGGAGTGGCCTCGTACGATATACCGGAGCCTACAGCCGCGGCCGCGCCGCCGCGGGGTGGTCCTTGACCTTGCCCCACACGGCGGGCCACATCGCCTTCCTGATCTCGGCCACGACCTCCCCGTCCCACCCCCTCGCCGCGAGCCCCTCGGCCGCCGCGACGGCCGCGGCCACCACGTCTTCGACGCCGCCGTCCGCGGCCGCGTCCACGATGCCCAGCCGCACCGCCTCCGCCGCCGTCATCTTGTTCCCCCCGAGGACCATGTCCCTCCTGGCCGCTGCGTCGGGGACCTTCTGCCGGAGCAGCTCCCCGAAGTAGTCGGCGAACTTGAGGCCGACGTCGACCTCGCTCATGTACAGGAACCCGCGGGAGGCGCGCATGACGACGGAGTCGTGCGCGAGGGCCAGCGCGCACCCGGCGGCGGCGGCGTGGCCCGTGACGGCGGCCACGCTGGGCATGGGCAGCGCGAGGAGGTCGGCCACGAGGGCGCGGAAGGCTCCTCTCATGGAGTCGTGGAGGTGGGGCGGGACCGTGCGCGCCCAGGCCTGGTCGAAGCCGTTGGAGAAGTACTTGCCCTCCGCGGCCAGCACGAGGGCACCGGCACTGGGTGAGGCGCGGACGGTGGCCAAGGCGGAGCGGAGGGCCGAGATGAGGGATGGGCTGAGTCGGTGCTCGCCGGCGCCGGTGAGGGTGATGAGGTGGACGCGGCCGCGCTTCTCCACTGTGCACATGGTTCGCTTGTCCATTCGGGGATTTGGGGATCGCGAGGTGATCGAGTTTCTATTAAGACACCCATATCCGGCCATCATCCGGTGTATACACAGTACTCCCTCCGTCTCATAGGGCGTGTTTGGTTGCCGTGCGCTACAGCCTACAGTACCCGCATTGCATACATTTCTCCATCCAACCTGGCTAAGCAAATGCAGCCTCAAATGCATCATCTGTATGTTGTTTGGTTGCCTGCATGCCCTCTTGCCTGCATGGGCAGAACCACACTGCCTGGTGTTTGGTTGCCTGCATGTTAGTGGACAAACCCAAGGCATGGTGTTTGGTTGTATGCAACGCCTGGTGTGTGGTAACCTCTTTGACTAGTTGGTGAGGTTACCAGCACACTTCGGCACAACCAGTAGCACACATCATAAACAGAGCAGAGTATAAACAGAGGATCAACTACTTAAGAGCATATTTCAGATAAGCAGTACAACACTTCATAACAGTTCTACGCATAAACCATAAACATAAACAGTTGAAAGCAGACTCGATAGTACTTAGGGAGGCCCCGACCCTACTCCTTGGCGGCGAAGGCTTCGTCGTGCTTCCCGCACTTGTTGACGACCTCAATGCCATCGTCGTCGAAGATGATGACCTTGAGGGTGTCGGGAGTGAGGAGCTTGAACGTCACCATGTAGCCGATCTTGATCTGATGAACGGCTGCGTAGGTGGCCCAACCCTGATCCAGGGTCACTCTGCCGTTCATCAGCTTCACTGTCACCTTCCAGGAGCAGCCGGTGTTGTTCCTGAGCTTGAACTCCGTCGGCACCGCGACGAAGTGCTTGGTGAAGTCCACGGGCATGGGGATGCACTCAAGCTTCGGTGCAAGGATGACCTTGCAGAAGTGAGTTGGCCATCCTCCTGATGGTAGTGGTCGTAGTTGCGACGCTTGTTGCTGGGGGGCTCCTCCATGCCCTCGTCGTCACCACCCTAAGGCGTCTTCGGATCTTCCTCGGCGGTGGGCGGCAGCACAACCTCGTCGGGCATTGGGTGAAGGGGCTGCTTGCCCTTGTTGTCAACGGCCGGGAGCACCTCCATGCCCATCTCATTGCTCTCCTCGATCTGCACACAATTCATGGAGTCAAGCACAGCACAGAGTTCATGGCTAATTGAAGAGCATGTAGTTAAAATGACATGACTGTCACTCTTCTCCTCTCCACCCCCTATATTTACTCACCCTGCCCACCACCACTTACCCACCCCCTCTCTTCTCTCACTGTCAACCTTCCTCCTCCTCATCACCATGAGCTCTAGCTCCAGCTCCAACGCCAACCCCTTCCCTTGGGGTATTGGCTGGAGGGCCTTCTTCCTCGGGTGGACGGCTGGTGACCGGACCAAGTTCGAGAACACCATGGAGGTGTGCTCGAACTTCGGCTCCATGCCTGAGATGCAGAAGGAATCTAATGCAGTGCTCATGAAGGCCACTGCAGAAGAGCTGAAGATGCTGATTCCTGACCCAGCGAAGGGCGCGATGGCAGTTGACATCATTCGCTGGGCCATGAATCAGGCCGTCTCCGACGACGCTAAACAGAGGAAGAAGTGGTGCAAGTACAAGACCTACCGGGCTCCTAATGACCGCTGTGCCGCAGTGTACTGGGAGACGGCTATCGCGCCGCCGGCGGTCATCGGTGGGGAGCCTAAGGAGGAGGAAGAAGAAGCGGTGCAGATGCCAGCGAGGGCGCCGGAGCCAGGCCGTCGTACCTGGCAGATCGACCTCGACTCCGCCGAGGACAACGACGACCCGCCGGCCCGCACGGCGATGAAGAAGAAGAAGAAGGCCCGCTCCGCACGCCGGTGACGGCCGCCGCGGTCAGCCGGTGTCCGTTGTGTACCCCTATCCCCCAATCCCCCTTCTGCATTCCGATCTTGCATCTATGAACTCGTATGAACTGCTATGAACTAGTATGAACTACCCCTATGCTTATCTACCTCTATTCCCCATTCCCCTCCGCCGTGGATCGAATCTATCGCCGGATCGAACAGGATAAAGTTTTGCATGTCGAAGAGAGAGAAGTGCTTACCGCCAGTGCCGCGGGCCAGCTGCTGATCCGCTCGCCGGTGATGGAGTCCGGTGGTCTTCTTCCTCTGCTCCGATTCGCCGCCGGTGAGAGTTGGGAGAGTGGGGAAGAGTGGGGAGAGGGAGCGGTGAGGGGCGGTGAGGCTAATAACTGCCGGGGCTTCGGGAAGCAACACGGCTTCTCGAGCGTGGCCGCGCGCATGCAGCCGCCACCGCCCACGTGCACCGCTCGGGATCTGGCCGTGGAGGAACTGCTGATTCGTGCGTTCCCAGTGAGCCAGGCCCAGAGGTGCTTTAAGTTTCATGCTGTGCAGACCCAATAGTAAAACCAGGCGTCCAAACAGCCCGTTCCCTTCCCGCGCGGGCCTGGTTGGGCCTTATGCAGGCAACCAAACACGCCCATAATATTTAGTTATGGGAAAGAGCGAGTAGTATTTAAACCAATAAGGAGGCTGGGCAACTCGCCTCTCTGGTTTCCCTCGATTGGGCTTTCGTTGACCGTTGGATCTGGTCATCTAGAGTGTTTGAGCTGTGGGATTTTTACCTGGTGTCAAACCCGATTTCACCTCGTGGTCGTTTTCGCTGTCCAATGACTGGTGGGCTCGCACCGCGTGTTTATTGGCTGGATTGATCGATCTCGGGTGGAAAATGCTTTCACCCAATCCCCGCACGCGCTCCGCTCCCAATCCTGGTCGCGGGCTTGCTGCGTCAGAGCCCACACTCGCACCAACCCTAGCCGCCACACCTCTCCTTCCTCCCTCGCTCGACAGCGTCGCACCCCTCCCTCCTTCCTGCTCGTCCGGATAGCCGCCGACCGCCGCATCCCTTCTCCCCTTTCCTCCTCCATCCTCCTTCCCGCTGGCGCCCCTCGCGCTTGTCCTCGGAAGGGGGGCCTCCCGCATGGATGATCGGGTCTTCAAACTGGGGTTAGAGGAGCAGGGGAGGGCCAAGAAGCCAGCGGTGGGGGTAGAGGAGTAGGGGAGGGCCAAGAAAGCTGACCGGGAGCACACCACCATAGGCGTCAAGGGAGCCGTGGACAAGCCGCCAGGAGGAGAAAGCTCCCAGTTTGAGGAGGAGACTACATCACAGGTGTGTTTCTTCCCCCCTTTCCTCATCTTTCCATGACGACCTACAAAAATTTCCAGGTGGTGTTTTGGAACCTGGATTGATTTCGTACTGTACGTGGTGTGGTGTGCCCTTGCTAGGAATATCTGATGTGTGTCATGACACAATCAATTATAGAGATAAATATTACTCTCTCTGGTTCAAAGAGCATTTAGATTTCATAAATTGATTGCTTATATCATTGTCAGAAGCTGGGAAGCATGATGCTCGATTAGTGGGCCGCCGCTTGAGAAGAAGCTTGTCATATGTCTCTTCAAGCCGCGGCGACTAGGGGCCTTCGAAGAACACGGGGTTTGACATAGCCATCGAGGAAGTGCAGGGTAATACTCTTATATGCAGTATGGTAATTCTACGTGTGATGATGTTGCTCTATGTTTTCATATGATAAATCTTCAAAAAAAATATTGAAACATGCAACTACAGCCTGTGGATAATCTATAAGCCAACCAAGGTGGCACTGCTTCAATGGATGTGACGATGAATCAATTTTAAGTACAGCTCACTAGAAAGTGATTGATCTTACATGTATTTTTCTCTTTTACTGGACGCAAGAAGCAACAATGTTAGTAGATAAGAAGTGGTGTTAGTCAGGTTATTTTTGAGCTATGAGAAGCCTCTCTTATACTACTGAGCTTTTTAACTCCACCCAACCAAATGTTCAAACGACGTTTCATTTTAATTTGTAAACTGCTTATGGGATTGGGACCTGGGAGATGATCATGTTGTAGATCATCTTAATTCTTGATAGTTAGAAATCAATATTTAAGACCATGCATGCAATATTTTTTCAAACCATTCTATTGTAAATCTTCACCAAGTTGCCATCTTTTTGCAGATACAAACCATATGTAATCAAAGAGGATATGGATTCGGTACGACCATGAGTGAAGGAATGTTGTTCCAATTTGGTACTTCAGTTTATTATTTCTTTTAGTCTATATTAGCTTAAGAAACAACATTTGTGGGACAACTAATGTTTGAACATGGAATTTTTTTAGGAGCTTGGAGAATGTTTTCTCACTATGGTTCAGGTTAAACTGTTGTTCTACTATTCCTGCTCATCCTCCTAATGTTCTATTTCTTCGATGCACCTTCTTCCAGCTTCTCTACTGGTTTTCTCTTCACACTGATGTAAGTACATGTTCCTCCCTTCGTCCAAATCTTCTCCGACCATGGTCGTTTGCATGTTTCACCCCTGTTGGTGGTTCACGCGTCGGCCTCGGTGCTCTGAGCAGACCAACATTTCTCATCTTGGTGATTGTATTATTGGGGCTTTGCTACATGTGTAGGTTTGAATCGATGGCTAGAAATACATAGTGCCATTTTGTCTTATGGAGTGATAATTAAGCAGACACACATAGCCGCAAAAGGGATTGCTCAAATGAAATAAGTTGCTAATTTTGTATCTTTGACACTCATGGAAAAGGTGCATGCCAATCCTAATTATAACCGTATCACATATATGGAACTGCATTAGACGAATGGTGTTATCAGGATGACAAATTTCAGTCACAGAACTGAACGTTCCTTTTCTTGGTGTATATTTGTCATATACAGAATTCAGAAAAATTGTTGGATATTACAATTCATATATTCACTATTTAGAATCGAGATATCCAATCATGTTAGGATATGATATGGTCTTTATCCAGGGGTTCTAAGTATTATGAATGTGCATGTCCTGATACATGTAATTATAAGGTAGTTACAAGCTAGCTGGACATGTGTGTCAAAGTGCTTGCATTTCAGTTTATGTAGGAAGAGGAGCATCAATACCTAGTTCTCCCGCCTTGTATATGTAACGTCTTCCTTCCAAGCAATTAGTATATGGAATTAGAGATTCTTATATCCATATTTTTTGGAACTTCGTGGATTCCTACCATCTCTATATAATTACAACAAAACCAATAGGTTAGAGTGGCGTGTCCCTTAGTGCGACCGATTGGGTACAGATGAAGCCTCTCATCCCACATGCTCATTGTTTCTACCTCAAACCAATCCCGTGGCCTCCTTTTAAATTATTGATACATGTGTTGCTTCATTTATTTATTTTGAGATCACATATTATCCAATTCCTTATTATTATTGTTAAAGAAATAGCCTAACATTATACATGGATTGACACTGAATATGTAAATCAGGTAGCATACTTACATTAATGCGTTCAAACAATTTTATTCATCACCTGATAGAAGGAATAATGGTGACATTTCAATACATTTTTTCAGTCATGTATGCAGTGTTGGCAAAGAGCCTGCTGATACGTCCATTTTGCATCATGTTTTCCTACTATTATTTATAATGGTTTTATGCATAATAATGCTTTATGAAGTAATTCTAATGCCCTTTCTCTCATAATATGCAAGGTTTACACAAAGAGGGAGAATGCCGGCAGTTGGAATTCTGGACCTGAAAAAGCTACGTCGGAGCTACCTATTCTGCACAAATCCAAATGAGCTGAAAATTTATGGAGAATTATTTTGCAATATATGAAAAATACTGGAGCAAATAACTACCGGAGGGGGGCCACCTGGTGACCACAAGACACCAGGGCGCGCCAGCCCCCTAGGCGCGCCCTGGTGGGTTGCCTCCGGTGCCCATCTTCTGGTATAAGTCATTTTGACCTAGAAAAAATAAGTGGAGGACTTTTGGGACAGAGCACCGCCGTCTCGAGGCGGAACTTGGGCAGGAGCACTTTTGCCCTCCGACGGAGCAATTTCGCCGGGGAAACTTCCCTCCCGGAGGGGGAAATCGAAGCCATCGTCATCACCAACAACCCTCTCATCTTTGGGAGGCCAATCTCCATCAACATCTTCAACAACACCATCTTCTCTCCAACCCTAGTTCATCTCTTGTGTTCAATCTTTGTACCGGAACCTCAGATTGGTACGTGTGGGTGACTAGTAGTGTTGATTACATCTTGTAGTTGATTTCTATATGGTTTATTTGGTGGAAGATTATATGTTCCGATCCATTATGCTATTTAATACCCCTCTGATCCTGAGCATGAATATTATTTGTGAGTAGTTACTTTCGTTCTTGAGGTCACCGGAGTAGTCATGTTGCAAGTAATCATGTGAACTTGATATGTGTTCGATATTTTGATGATATGTATGTTGTGATTCCCTTAGTGGTGTCATGTGAACGTCGACTACATGGAACTTCACCATCTTTGGGCCTAAGGGAATGCATTGTAGAGTAGTTATTAGATGATGGGTTGCTAGAGTCACAGAAGCTTAAACCCTAGTTTATGCGCTACTTCGTAAGGGACCGATTTGGATCCAAATGTTTAATGCTATGGTTAGATTTTATCTTAATACTTTTCTCGTAGTTACGGATGCTTGCGAGGGGGTTAATCATAAGTGGGAGGCTTGTTCAAGTAACAATAGCACCCAAGCACCGGTCCACCCACATATCAAATTATGAAAGTAGCGAACGCGAATCAAACCAACAAGATGAAAGTGACTAGATGAAATTCCCGTCTGCCCTCAAGAAAATTTTGCTTATTATCTGAGACCGTTTTGGCCCGTCCTTTGCCACAAAAGGATTGGGATACCTTGGTGCACTTTATTGAGCATTACCTTTACTTGTCCGTTATAATTATCTTGCTTTCAAACTACCTGTTACCGACTATTTCAGTGCTTGCAGAAAATACCTTGCTGAAAACCACTTGTCATTTCCTTCTGCTCCTCGTTGGGTTCGACACTCTTACTTATCGAAAGGACTATGATTGATCCCCTATACTTGTGGGTCATCACTTGCAGAACCTAAGTTGGTTGAATGGACCAAAAGAGACAACAAGTTTGACCGCTGCAGATGGAAGCCTTCCAGGGAGGTGGCTCAGCAGGTGGGCGATGGCGGATGCCGGTCTCACGCGGCTCCTACGCCCAGCCACCATATCCTCCCTAGCTAAGAAAGAGGTTCGATTGACACCGCTACCTCTTCCTTGCCGCCCAGCAGGAGGGGCACTAGGTGAGTAGCCGTAGGACGCACCACTGCTAGAAGCGTGTTGTCCTCTTTCGCTCCATCATATTGTGTGCTTTTAGATTTAATTCATGTTTAGTTAATGCCCACTGATTGTGATGTTCATTCTATGGGGAGTTTTATCTACTTTTCATATTTTGTGCATTTTCTATTTCATGTATTGGCCAGTGGTCCTAAATTCCCAGTGGTTTCTTTATTCTTCAGGCAAATGACATATCAGGAGAGGATTTATTAGAGGATCTTCTAGAAAGCTTTTTTATATTTGGTTCCTGGAAGACTGGTACGCAACTGTGTTTTTTGTAAAATATGTTCTTGCTTGAGGGTGAATATGTTCATTCATAATCATTGTATCATTCATAACAAACAATTCTTAGCATCAACGCTGATGCCTATATTACATGCTATATACCTTTCTAATGTAATCTTGTGCATGTCAATGGCACCGACAGTGGTTTAAAACATAAGCTGGTGCATCTGTGCTTGCTTGTTGCTTTTTTTCTACTAGGCAAGGTCTATAATAGAATAGATATCCATTAAAACTTGTATATGTGGTTGCTACTTCTTGAGCTTGCGTTGGTTTTTCCCTTGAAGAGGAAAGGGTGATGCAGCAAAGTAGAGATAAGTATTTCCCTCAGTTTGAGAACCAAGGTATCAATCCAGTAGGAGGTACAAGCAAGTCTCCAATCTATGCACCTGCACAAACAATCAAACACTAGCACCAAACACGATAAAGGGCCGGGTTGTCAATCCCTTCACGGTCACTTGCAAGGATGAGATCTGATAGAGATGGATATAAAAGATTACTAAAATGTAAAACAAAGTAAAAAGAAATAAATTGCAGCAAGGTATTTTTGGATTTTTGGTTTTATAGATCTGAAAATATATGATGGAAAATAGACCCGGGGACCATAGGTTTCACTAGAGGCTTCTCTCTTGAAGAAAGCATACGGTGGGTGAACAAATTACTGTTGAGCAATTGATAGAAAAGCGAATAATCATGATGATTGATAACCCACAAGTATAGGGGATCACAACAGTTTTCGAGGGTAGAGTATTCAACCCAAATTTATGATTCGACACAAGGGGAGCCAAAGAATATTTGAAGGTATTAGCAGCTGAGTTGTCAATTCAACCACACCTGGAGATTAATTATCCGCAGCAAGTAATCAGTAGCAAAGTAGTTTGATAGTTTTGATAGTAGTGACAACAGTAACGGTAACGGTAACAGTGATAGCAATATTTTTGAAGCAAGTGTAACAGTGAAGAAAGCAGTAGTAACTTAGCAAGATCAATATAGGATAAATTCGTAGGCATTGGATCGATGACTTGTTGGATGATATTCACCATGAGACAGTTATAACGTAGGGCGATACGGCACTAGCTCCAGTTCATCGATATAATGTAGGCATGTATTCCGTAAATAGTCATACATGCTTTATTAAAAGAACTTGCATGACATCTTTTGTCCTACCCTCCCGTGGCAGCGGGGTCCATATTGGAAACTAAGGGATATTAAGGCCTCCTTTTAATAGAGAACCGGAACAAAGCATTAACACATAGTGAATACATGAACTCCTCAAACTACGGTCATCACCGGGAGTGGGCCCGGTTGTTGTCACTCCGGGGTTGCCGGATCATAACACGTAGTAGGTGACTATAACTTGCAAGAGCGGATCTAAAACATGGATATAATGATGATAACATAAACAGTTCAGATCTGAGTTCATGGCACTCGGGCCCAAAGTGACAAGCATGAAGCATGGCAAAGTTATAGCAACATCAATCTAAGAACATAGTGGATACTAGGGATTAAGCCCTAACAAAACTAACTCAATTACATGATGAATCTCATCCAACTCCTCACCGACTAGCGAGCCTACGAAGGAATTACTCACTCCCTGTGGGGAGCAACATGGAATTGGCAATGGAGAACACGTACTCCCCCAAGCTTAGGCTTTTGGCCTAACTTGGTAGTCGGTCAGTAGCCTGGAGGGTAGTAGTCGGAGTGGTAGCTCACGGAGGCTCTCGGTGTTGACGCCTCGGCCTGCCGTGTTGCCAACGCTGCTGCGTTGTGAGCTTGGGCCTCGCTCTCAAGAACAAAATATCTCCCCTTGCTGTGATAGTCAAAAAGAGCAGGCGCAGGCAAATATGTGTGCACAACAGATGTTTGGTTAAACAACAAATTGTACGTGAAGTCATGAATCTTTCCTTTTAGGATTTATGCTCTTTCAAGGTGTTAAAATCTAAATACTGCTTGGGTAGGATAGGATCAAAGGGCAAAGGTGAAACACCAAGCCCCCGTGCTAAGCGCGTGGCATAAATTCCACCATAGAAGTAGCCACTGTTAGCGTTATGATGAAGTCTACGTGCAACAATAGCTCCAAGGTTATAGTTCCTTTCACCAGTGAGAGCGGTGCATATGAGGCTTGTGACGCCCGGATAATCAAGCTACAGTAACCTCTGCTAATGATGCCACGTCACGTCGATTACTGTTGCTAATTTCGCGTTAGTTCAAAACCGATTCAAAATTCAAAATTCAAAAACACGTCAAACAATTAAAGTTTTCAAAGGTCAAAACTAAAATATTCCAGGTGTGACAAATAATACCTAGATAATAATGGTGGAGAAACCAACATCCTTAAAAATGTTTGAATGTCCTAACATAAATAAAACAGTGGCAAAACAATTAATTAAATGCCTTTTATCATTTATAAAATATCAAACTATTTTAGTTAGGAGTGAGACTTTTTGTGGCAGTGGGTTAAACCATAACACTAATTTAGAAACTATTTTCCTAATTTATAAAACTAAGATAAATAGAAAACAAAATAGAAAACTACTAAAAAGAAAAGAAAATGCAACACAGAAAACAAAACAAAGCTAAAAAAAGAGAGAGAGCGAACCCCCCCACTGGGCTCCGGCCCAGCAGGCCACAGCCCCACTGGGCCAAACCACCAGGCCCAGCCGGCCACTCCCCCCACTCCCCTTATCCACTCACCCGAAACCCTAAACTACCCCACGCACCCACTCCCCCCCCACATCGGCCTCTCCTCCCCGATCTGGATCGGGATCGCCCCGATCCCGCGCCCCCCCCGCGACCTCGACGACGGCGCCCGTCGCCGGCGCCACCTCGCCCCGACGCCGCCCCTTCGTCGTCCTCCTCCCCGAGCCCACAGACCCCGATCCCGCGTCGCCGCCCGGAGGCCCTCGCCGTCGCGCTCGCCCCGCCGCCCGGATCGCCGTCGCCACCGTAGCTCCCCGCCGGCCAGCATCCTCTACGCCGCCGTCCCCGCCATCCCCCTCGACCCCCGCTGCCACGAGCCCTACACCCCCCCGTGAGCGCTCCCCTCTCCTCTACCCCTGCCCCGGCTCGGCCGCTCCGCGCGCTCCTCCGTTGCGCCCCGCCGCGGCCAGCGCCCTCCTCCTCTCCCCTCTTCCCCTGTCACCGCGCGCCCGAGGCCGTGCTCGCTCGCGGCCTCCCCGCGCTCGTCGCGCCTCCTCTGGATGGCCATCGCGCCCGAGCCGTTCCCCGTCGCCGCCTCGCCGTACACGGCCGCCCGACCGCGCCCTGGCGCCCGTGCCTCGTCCCGGCCGTCTGGCTCGACCACGGCCACTCCCCTATGGCCCGCAGCCCCGCTCCGGCGCCGCCCTGCTGCTCTCCCGCCGGCGTCTCCCTCCGGTGACCGCCCGGCCTTGCTGGCCTCGACCGCCACGGTGCCCCTGGGCGTGCGCCCGATTGGGTCGCGCCCGAAACCGTCGCCCGCACCCATTAAGCCCTGGGCCACTTGACAACGGGGCCCAGCCCACTGGAACGTTTTATAAAAAAATTAATATATATATATATAAATAAATAATAAAAAATAAAAATAAAATAATAAATAATAAAAATAAAAATAAATTAATTAATAAAAATAAATAAATAAAATAAAAATAAAAATAAAATTATTTAATTAATTAATTAACTAAATTAATTAAGTTAATTAATCTTATTTAAATTATTCTAATTAGATAATTAATTTAATTAAACAGTAATTATTTAGCTAAACCCTAATTAACCTAAACGGAGAATGACAGGTGGGTCCCACTGGACCCACATGTTAGTTTGACTTAGTCAACCCCAGTTGACTGCTGATGTCAACATGACATCATGCTGATGTCATAAATCCATTTTCGAATTAATTTAAATAATTAATTAAATTCCAGAAATTAATAAAATCTTTAGAAAACCATATCTTTTAATCCGTAACTCGGATTAAAATATTTTCAACATGAAAGTTGCTCAGAACGACAAGACGAATCCAGATACGCAGTCCGTTCGTCCACCACACGTCCCTAGCATAGTGAACCTGCAACATTTCACCTCCGGTTCATCTGTCCGAAAACGTGAAACACCGGGGATATTTTCCCGGATGTTTCCCCCCTTCACCGGTATCGCTTACTACCGCGTTAGGGCATACCTAGCACCGCGTTTTGCCTCCTTATGTTTTGTGATGCTTTGTTTGCTCCGTATTTACTGTTTCTTCCCCCTCTTCTCTCCGATAGACTACGAGACCGACACTGGTGCTGCCCAGTTCGACTACGGAGTTGACGACCCCTCCTACTTGCCAGAGCAACCAGGCAAGCCCCCCCCTTGATCACCAGATATCGCCTATTCTTTCTCTATACTGCTTGCATTAGAGTAGTGTAGCATGTTACTGCTTTCCGTTAATCCCATCCTGATGCATAGCCTGTCATTGTTGCTACAGTTGTTACCCTTACCTGCTATCCTACTGCTTAGTATAGGATGCTAGTGTTCCATCAGTGGCCCTACACTCTTGTCCGTCTGCCATGCTATACTACTGGGCCGTGATCACTTCGGGAGGTGATCACGGGTATATATTATATACTATATACATGACACATGTGGTGACTAAAGTCGGGTCGGCTCGTTGAGTACCCGCAAGTGATTCTGAAGAGGGGGCTGAAAGGACAGGTGGCTCCACCCCGGTAGAGGTGGGCCTGGGTTCCTGACGGCCCCCGACTGTTACTTTATGGCGGAGCGACAGGGCAGGTTGAGACCACCTAGGAGAGAGGTGGGCCTGGCCCTGGTCGGCGTTCGCGGATACATAACACGCTTAACGAGTTCTTGGTATTTGATCTGAGTCTGGCCATTTGGTCTATACGCACTAACCATCTACGTGGGAGTAGTTATGGGTATCCCGACGTCGTGGTATCAGCTGAAGCCTTCGTGACGTCAGCGACTGAGCGGCGCGCCCCGGATTGGACTGGAACACCACTAGGCTAGGTCTGCTTCCGGCCGCGTACGCAACATGCAGGTGTGCATAGGGCGATGGGCCCAGACCCCTGCGCGCTTAGGATTAGACCGGCGTGCTGACCGCTCTGTTGTGCTTAGGTAGGGCTGCGACGCGTTGATCTTACGAGGCCGGGCATGACCCAGAAAAGTGTGTCCGGCCAAATGGGATCGAGCGTGTTGGGTTATGTGGTGCACCCCTGCAGGGAAGTTTATCTATTCGAATAGCCGTGTCCCTCGGTAAAAGGACGACCCGGAGTTGTACCTTGACCTTATGACAACTAGAACCGGATACTGAATAAAATACACCCTTCCAAGTGCCAGATACAACCCGGTGATCGCTCTCTAACAGGGCGACGAGGAGGGGATCGCCGGGTAGGATTATGCTATGCGATGCTACTTGGAGGACTTCAATCTACTCTCTTCTACATGCTGCAAGATGGAGATGTCCAGAAGCGTAGTCTTCGACAGGACTAGCTATCCCCCTTTTGAAAGATCGTGGATGTCGCCTAGAGGGGGGGGTGAATAGGCGCTTTAAAATAATTACGGTTTAGGCTTGAACAAATGCGGAATAAACGTAGCGGTTAATTTGACAAGCACAAAACCTACAACAACTAGGCGCACCTATGTGCACCAACAACTTATGCTAAGCAAGATAAACAACTAAGTGATAGCAAGATATATGACAAGAAACAATATGGCTATCACAAAGTAAAGTGCATAAGTAAAGGGTTCGGGTAAGAGATAACCGAGGCACGCGGAGACGACGATGTATCCCGAAGTTCACACCCTTGTGGATGCTAATCTCCGTTTGGAGCGGTGTGGAGGCACAATGCTCCCCAAGAAGCCACTAGGGCCACCGTAATCTCCTCACGCCCTCGCACAATGCAAGATGCCGTGATTCCACTAAGGGACCCTTGAGGGCGGTCACCGAACCCGTACAAATGGCAACCCTTGGGGGCGGTCACCGAACCCGTACACTTTGGCAACCCTTGGGGGCGGTCACCGGTACCCGTCAAATTGCTCGGGGCGATCTCCACAACCTAATTGGAGACCCCGACGCTTGCCCGGAGGTTTACACCACAATGATTGAGCTCCGAACACCACCAACCGTCTAGGGCGCCCAAGCACCCAAGAGGAACAAGCTCAAGGGCACCAAGCACCCAAGAGTAATAAGCTACTCAACTTGTAACTTCCACGTATCACCGTGGAGAACTCAAACCGATGCACCAAATGCAATGGCAAGGGCACACGGAGTGCCCAAGTCCTTCTCTCTCAAATCCCACCGAAGCAACTAATGCTAGGGAAGAAAATGAGAGGAAGAACAAGAAGGAGAACACCAAGAACTCCAAGATCTAGATCCAAGGGGTTCCCCTCACAAAGAGGAGAAAGTGATTGGTGGAAATGTGGATCTAGATCTCCTCTCTCTTTTCCCTCAAAAACTAGCAAGAATCCATGGAGGGATTGAGAGTTAGCAAGCTCGAAGAAGGTCAACAATGGGGGAAGAACACGAGCTCAAAAGATAAGGTTCATTGGGGAAGAAGACCCCCTTTTATAGAAAGGGAAAAATCCAACCGTTATGTGCTCAGCCCGCACACGAGCGGTACTACCGCTCCACGAGCGGTACTACCGCTCTGGCGGAAGAAGCAGGGAAAAGGAGCAACCAAACATGAACCTTGGGGCGGTAGTACCGCTTATAACCGGTACTACCGCGCACCCCAGCGGTACTACCGCTGGAGGAGCAGAACACGGGACCAAAAAAAAACAGTAGTGGTACTATCGCCCGACCGGAGCGGTACTACCGCTTATAGGCGGTACTACCGCCCATCAGGGCGGTACTACCGCTTATAGGTGGAACTGCCGTGCCTTACTGCCGTGCAACTACTGCAAAACTCGACACGAAAAATGCAATACCCAAAATCGAGGCGGTACCAGCGCGGAACCGTAGCCGTACTACCGCTTACGGCCATAGGCGGTACTACCGCTTTGGACAGCGGTACTACCGCTTGGGGTGATAAGCGGTACTGCCGCTCTGGCCGCGGTACTACCGCTAGGAAACCAAAACTGCCATAACTTCTGCATATGAGCTCCGAATTGAGCAAACTCAAGCTTGTTGGATTGAGAAAGACGAGTAGCATCAAAACAACCATATAGTAAGAAGAGGCAGGGGAGGTATGCCAAAAAATAGAGGAGTGAAACCTCCAACCGAGAAGAACCGGCATAACCTCCAACATCGAAAACATCATAGAAGATGCGAGTGAACTCCGTTTTCGATGAACTCGAGCTTGTCATCAAGATGACCATAAGCTCCAAAACTCAAAAAGAGAAGAACCAAACAAGAACCAACAAAGATGATGCAAGGATGCAATGGTTTGAGCTCTCTATGAACGATACGATGAAGCTACTCATCGAGAGCCCCCCTTGATAGTACGGCAATCGATCCTATAACCCGGTCTCCCAACTACCATCATGAGACCGGTAAAATAGAAAACCTATCAAGAGCAAACCTTTGCCTTGCACATGGTCCACTTGAGCTAGATGATGACGATCTTGACTCCCTCAAGTTGGACCACCTTTCTTGGTTGTGTTGACCCGATGAACACTAGTTGATTGCTCCCCCATACTCCACTATGGGTGAGCCACTCTTCCGCACATCTTCACAAGTCCATTGTCACCACAATGGACGGCAAGCTTCAAGCATTTGATCTCTTCATGATGCTTCACTTGAACTTGCACACCGCAACCTAACCCCACAAAGAACTCTCACGAAGATCATGGGTTAGTACACAAAGCGTAATCGACAATGCTTACCACACCATGGGATCGCTTGATCCCTCTCGGTACATCTTGTGCGCTTTGTGTGTTGATCAACTTGATTCACTCTTGACTTAGTCTTGATCAACCTTGACTCTTTCCAACTCTCTTCATTTGGATGATGTCTTGAAGGTAAACATGAATGATCACACAATCTTCTTCTTCAAGACATGCTTGCAATAAGTTCTACTCTCACATGACCAATCTTTGGATAATTCCTTAATAACACCTTGGTCACCACATAAACTCATGACCAATCTTTGGATAATTCCTTAATAACACCTTGGTCACCACATAAACTCCTTGAAACCAACACATGGACTTCAAGAAAAGCCTATGGACAAATCCTTCAAATATAACTCAAGGCAACCATTAGTCCATAGAGATTGTCATCAATTACCCAAACCAAACATGGGGGCACCGCATGTTCTTTCACCTTTTATTCTGGCATTCTGTAGTTCAGTCCACTGATATGGCCCTTTACACATATACCCATGCATATGTAGTGTAGCTCCTTGCTTGCGAGTACTTTGGATGAGTACTCACGGTTGCTTTTCTCCCTCTTTTCCCTTTTTCTATACCGGATTGTCGCAACCAGATGCTGGAGTCCAGGAGCTAGAGATCCTGAGGATGATTCTACATGGAGTTCGGCTTCGAGGAGTAGTTAGGAGGTCTCAGGCAGGAGGCCTTGCCTTTTCGATCGTTGCTACTTTTGTGCTAGCCTTCTTAAGGCAAACTTGTTTAACTTATGTCTGTTCTCAGATATTGTTGCTTCCGCTGACTCGTCTGTGATCGAGCACTTGTATTCGAGCCCTCGAGGCCCCTGGCTTGTATTATGATGCTTGTATGACTTATTTATGTTGTAGAGTTGTGTTGTGATATCTTCCCGTGAGTCCCTGATCTTGATCGTACACATTTGCGTGCATGATTAGTGTACGGTCAAATCGGGGGCGTCACAAGGCTCAAGTCTGGAGCACAAAGCATACTACAGTCTTTCTTGCCTACTATACATTTCCCGTTGAATAATGCAAAGTACTGAATTGCGGGAAAATGAATGCTCTTTATTCTACCTTGTGTCACTCCCCTCCTTTCACCGTAACAAAGACTAGTCAAGAAAGATTCAATCTCAGCCTTTGATGGTTCGTCAAACGGACCCCAAAATGGTAGTTTGCAATGGTAAGCAAAATTCTCCAGTGAGATAGTAAATGGATTATCATAAAGCATAAAAGAAACTCTAGACTCACGAGGGAAGAATTTAAATCCTTTGACAAATGATTCAGTGAGAAGGTGGCCTTGTTCGCACTTATCTGAGATATAGGGACCGAGTCTGGCATTGTGAACATATTGCTTAAATTCATCCTTAATGCCCACATGCACCATATAATCATCGCAAGGCCATAAGCATGTTTTGGTGGCGGCATCTCGTGTGGAACTTTCACTTGGTTCAACATAAGACCGGCGAGCAGAACTGTCACTAGAAGATGCCCCCGAGGATAGTCTCCTCGAAGAACTCCTTCCAAATAAGTTCATCATGTCCGCGTATAATTTTCTGAAAATAGAAATTTTGGGATGACAAAAATTTGTCAACAAAACTTTATAAAATTGATAGCAACTACTCATAGGGATACATAGAGGCCATAGCAAGCATTCAAACTACTTAGAACTCTAAGAATTCAACATGCAAGCTCATCTACAACAGCACCAAGAGTAGCTAATTATTCAAAATGTAAACCACTAAAACAAAAACTAATTGGACAAACGGTCGAGTCACATACCAAGCAACAATCCTCCGAAACAGTTTCAGAAATGGAGCTTCGAGCAAAGAGATCGAAATCCGCGGGTTTGAGAGCAAGAACACGGGAGAGAGAGAAATGGAGATTTTTTTGGAGGTAAGTGATGATGTGAGATGAAGAGGTAAGTGAGGGGGCTCACGTGGGGACCACAACCCACCAGGGCGCGCTTGGGGGTCCTGGCGCGCCCAGGTGGGTTGTGCCCACCTGGTGCACCTCCCTATGATATTATTTGCACCAGAAATTCAGAAATATTCAGAAAAAATCGTATTAAATTTTCAGAGCATTCTGAGAACTTTTGTTTTTGGGTCATTTTTTTATTGCACGGGAAATTCAGAAAACAGACAAAACATGGCCTTTTATTTTATTCAACTGGTAAAAACAGAAAACAAAAAGTAGGGACAGAAGGTAGTGCTTACTAAATTCATCAACTTCATACCGCTCAAAAATGATTCATTAATAAGGTTGATCAGGTCTTATTAACAACCACTTTCGATTAGCATGAAACCGAAGAACTTCCATAAATCACTAAGTTACCTCAATGGGGATATGAATGTCCCCAACAATAAGAATTTCATATTTCTTTTTGACAGTGGGTAGAGGTATTTGAAAACTTCCAATAGTGATTGTCGGAGATTTTTCAATAACATTAATACCATTCACTTGGACTTGTTTCTTCGGAAAGTGCACCGTATGCTCATTACCATTGATATGAAAAGTGACCTTGCTTTTATTGCAATCAATAACAGCCCCTGCAGTATTCAAGAAGGGTCTACCAAGGATAATTGACATGTTGTCGTCCTCAGGCATCTCAAGTATAACAAAGTCAGTCAAAATAGTAACATTAGCAACAACAACGTGCACATCCTCACAGATACCGATAGGTATGGCAGTTGACTTGTCAGCCATTTGCAAAGATATTTCAGTAGGTGTGAGTTTATTCAAGTCAAGTCTTTTATATAAAGAGAAAGGCATAACACTAACACCATCTCCTAAATCACACAAAGCAGTTTTCACATAATTCTTTTTGATAGAGCAAGGTATAGTTGGTATTCCCGGATCTCCAAGTTTTTTAGCTACTCCATCTTTAAAAGTATAATTAGCAAGCATAGTGGAGATTTCAGCTTCCGGTATTTTTCTCTTATTTGTGATGATGTCTTTCATATACTTTGCATAAGGAGGCATTTTAAGGATATCAGTCAAGCGAGTACGCAAAAAGACTGGCCTCAGCATTTTAGCAAAGCATTCAAATTCTTCATCATCTTTATTTTTAGTTGACTTGGGTGGAAAAGGCATAGGTTTTTGAACCGACGGTTCTCTTTCTTTACCGTGTTTCCTAGCCATGAAGTCTCTTTTATCATATCTTTTATTCTTAGGTTGTGGGTTATCAAGATCAACAGGTGGTTCTATCTCAACATCATTATCTGGTTCTTTATCATTATTTGGTTGAGTGTCTTCATGAACCTCATCATTATCTTTTTCATTATCACTAGTTGAGTGTTCATTACCAGATTGAGTTTCAGCATCAGAGATAGAAGTTTCATTATCATTATCAGGAGGTTTCTCTATTTCAGGTTCAGTAGAAGTATGCAAAGTCCTATCATTTTTCTTTTTCTTTTTCTTTCTAGAAGGACTAGGTGCTCTAGTGTTATTTCTTTGTGAATCTTGCTCAATTCTTTTTGGGTGTCCCTCAGGATAAAGTGGTTCCCGAGTCATTTTACCCCCTCTAGTTGCAACTCTAACAGCAAAGTCATGTATATTATTATTCATTTCATCAAGCAATTCTCTTTGAGATTTAGCAACTTGTTCTAACTGGGTTTGAACCATAGAAGCATGTTTTCCAACACCTCTAACATCATTTGATATTGTAAATAACAAGTCACTCAAGCGAGCAATCATATCAGAATTATATTTCAATTGTTTCATAACATTTGCATTGAAGTGATCTTGTTTCCTAATGTAGTTTTCAAACTCATAAAGGCATTGACTAGGATGCATATTGTGAGGATTATCATTATCATTGAACTTCGTTAGAGAATTTACCTCTACCACCTTAGGCACTGGTGGTGTATTAAGCCCATGTATTTCTTCAAGAGGAGGTAAAATTTTAACATCCTCAGCTTTAATACCTTTTTCCTTCATAGATTTCTTTGCCTATTGCATATCTTCAGGATTGAGATATAATATACCCCTCTTCTTTGGAGTGGGTTTAGCCGGTGGTTCAGGAAGAGTCCAATCATCATAATTTTTCAATATGTTATTCAATAATTCTTTAGCTTGTCCAACAGTTCGTTCCCTGAAAACACAACCAACACAACTAGCTAGGAAGTCCCTAGAAGCATCGGTTAGTCCATTATATAAGATATCAAGTATTTCATTTTTCTTAAGAGGATGATCAGGCAAAGCATTGAGTAACTGGCAAAGCCTCCCCCAAGCTTGTGGGAGACTCTCTTCTTTAGTTTGCACAAAGTTAAATATTTCCTATAAGGCAGCTTGTTTCTTATGAGCAGGAAAATATTTTTCAGAGAAGTAATAAATCATATCCTGGGGACTACGCACACAACCAGGAGCAAGAGTATTGTACCAAGCTTTAGCATCACCCTTTAATGAGAAAGGAAATAATTTGAGAATAAATTAATAACGAGTCTTCTCATCATGATTAAAAAGGGTGGCTATATCATTCAACTTAGTAAGATGTGCCACAACAGTTTCAGTTTCATAACCATGGAAAGGATCAGATTCAACCAAAGTAATTAACTCTGGGTCGACAGAGAATTCATAATCCTTATCATCAATAAAGATAGGTGAGGTAGCAAACTTAGGATCACATTTCATTCTAGCATTCAGAGATTTTTCTTTATACTTGCATAGTAATTTCTCTAGATCATCTCTATCCTTACAAGAAAGAATATCTCTAGTTGTCTCCTCATTCATAACATAACCTTCCGGTACCTTAGGCAATTCATATCTAGGAAGGCTAGTTCTAGCAGGTGTTTCAGGAGTTTCAGTTTCAAGCTCATCATCAGATTCAACAACATCATGTTGTATTACTCTAGCAATTTGTGCATCAAGAAATTCACCAAGTGGCACATCATCATTATCAAGCAAAGTACTAGCATCATCATAAGCATCATTCATAGTAGAGGTAGCATCATCAATAACTTGCAACATATTAGAATTGATAGCAGTGGTGGTGTTGCAAGTTTACTCATAACAGAAGGTGAATCTAAAGCAGAACTGGATGGCAGTTCCTTACCTCCCCTCGTCCTTGAAGGAAATATCTTAGTCTTAGGATCCTTCAGATTCTTCATAGTGATAAATCGATAATAATCCCAAGTGACTCAACAAATATAGCTATGCTCCCCGGCAACGGCGCCAGGAAAAGGTCTTGATAACCCACAAGTATAGGGGATCGCAACAGTTTTCGAGGGTAGAGTATTCAACCCAAATTTATGGATTTGACACAAGGGGAGCCAAAGAATATTTGAAGATATTAGCAGCTAAGTTGTCAATTCAACCACACCTAGAGATTAATTATCTGCAGCAAGTAATCAGTAGCAAAGTAGTTTGATAGTTTTGATAGTAGTGACAACAGTAACGGTAACGGTAACAGTGATAGCAATATTTTTGTAGCAAGTGTAATAGTGAAGAAAGCAGTAGTAACTTAGCAAGATCAATATAGGATAAATTCGTTGGCATTGGATCAGTGACTTGTTGGATGATATTCATCATGAGACAGTTATAACCTACGGCAATACGACACTAGCTCCAGTTCATCGATATAATGTAGGCATGTATTCCGTAAATAGTCATACATGCTTTATTAAAAGAACTTGCATGCCATCTTTTGTCCTACCCTCCCGTGGCAGCGGGGTCCATATTGGAAACTAAGGGATATTAAGGCCTCCTTTTAATAGAGAACCGGAACAAAGCATTAACTGTAGCGACCCGACCCAAATGGATCAAAGTCTCCGTGCTTAAGTATCATCCCTGGATCAGTATGCTGACACACACAGTACTCGAGGATTTATAACAGAGGTAAATCACATGTATAAAGTAACGTAAATACTATTACCTCAATCCAAATAGCGGAAGTAACAACAAGGTTGTGGATTCCCATCAACACCAACGGCAAAGTTGAGTGTAGAAATCGTAACCCTAACGTATCACTTACTCGTCGTAAGAATCCTGCAACATGAGACGTTGCAGCCATATAGGTCAGTACATTGAATCATGTTGGTGGTGGTGTTGATGGGAATCCACAATGTACTGACCTATATGGCTGCAACGTCTCATGTTGCAGGATTCTTACGACGAGTAAGTGATATGTTAGGTTTACGATTTCTACACTCAACTTTGCCGTTGGTGTTGATGGGAATCCACAACCTTGTTGTTACTTTCGCTATTTGGATTGAGGTAATAGTATTTACATTACTTTATACATGTGATTTACCTCTGTTGTAAATCCTCGAGTACTGTGTGTGCCAGCATACCGATCCAGGGATGACACTTAAGCACAGAGACTTCGATCCATTTGGGTCGGGTCGCTACAAGATGGTATCAGAGTACATGTTGACTGTAGGACGTGACCCCTAGAAACTGGCAAGCCCATAGGAAAGATTTTCTCTCAAACTTTATTTTCAAAAAGATCTTTTACCTATCTTCTATGCTGAGCTTTATCAAATATTCCCTTTTAGTTAGACTATACCCTTTCCCCTTTTTGACCACGCGATGATTCCGCTGATGAGAACCGAGAAGGACAAGATATCGGACAACTAAGACCACTTCGGAATGAAGAGGATTTTACCGTACATTATAATAATGGAAACTACAACGGTTGAAGACTCCGAAGACTAGGGGAATTTGAAGGCTCTGAAGAATTTCTATATTGGTATGACCTAGGAAAGTTACCCTTATGGAACTAGTCAGACTATTGAAACTGTCAATACCCGAGATCAAGGTGTGTCGGAGAAAGACCGGAACATGGAGCGTTAAAACTTAAAGTTTTTGTCAAGAAAACCCTAAGGCAAGAGATATCAACTATGGAACGATAACTCATGGCAATGACATAGTCATAAACACGGCTATCCATGATGTTATCGCCCGCTTACGCTATTGTCACCGTGCTGAGTTGAGCATGCATTTATTCGGAAGGATTGGATGACAAAAAGCTAATGGAGCACCTAATCAGCAAAAGATGGAGTTTTTACCTTAGCTGGTGTATTGCCAGGATCTGGATTATTACATCAAGAATTTTAAGATGGACCTGCAGGAAGCCGTATTTGACAAGGAAGCATTTCGTGAAGAACTCAGGACCCAAAAGCTGAAAGTAGCCAAGCTGGAGAAGCAAAACCTCGAGATATCGGAGATTCATCAGGAACTGAAGGACAATAGGACCATGGTTCATGCCAAGGATGTTGAAACCTAGAGGTTTGGTACGCAACTCTAGAATATTAAAGGACGTCACGAGAGACTTCGCTTCAACAGAGATGATCTGGAAAAAGAACTTGGGAAGGACAAGCACAATCGGGAGAAGCCATCGGAGACATGAACAAGATTTGAAGAGTTTGGAGACTTGAAGATTTAATGACCTTTAGAAGACCAAACCCCTGTTATATACCTATGTTAGATGCGACGATTGTGAGCTGTCATTTGTTTGATGTTTTTTCGACAGCCACAAAGTAAAATCTGTCTTTTCAAAACTATTGTTTGTATTCTGTGTATCCCTCTCTATATCTCCTACCCCACCCAAAACCCTTGGAACCAATAGAGGAAGAATGGAGATGAACTCATATTTTCTGGACCAATGACTCAATTGGAGACGGACCGATGGATTCAGAACATGGACGATCACATGAAGAATAACACTATAGCCGGAAGGGATATGACCCATCATGCTCTTCAGTGCTTTGAAAGAGGTGTTGCTACTTGGTGGAGGATGTAATGATATGAAGAAACCCTGTGCATGCAAGCTTTGTGGAGAAATAGGACACAACCATAAAGAACACAAGGATGAATTCCCTAATTGTGAAGGAAGTCACCCAGCTGAAGAATGCCCAACTAGGCAGATTACTTGTTTCTTGTGTGAAGGAACTACCCACTACCCTGCTCAGTGTCACATTTACCCCGTGGTTCAAAGAACCATCCAGCAGAAGAAAGAAGCAATGAAAGGAGCCCTCATGGAAATTTTAGAAGAACCTGTGATGAAGGAAAAGGTGGAGACACAGCCGAAGAAGACCCACTTAAACCCTGCACCAAGTCATGCTATTCATGTGGAGAAGAAGGACACATCTCCCAGAATTGCCTGAATGGGGATCTAGTAGCATTCCCGACAGTGGAAGTAGAGTATGACCCACAGTAAATAGAAGCCCTGATTTGGCACGGAAAAGTCCAGGAAGAGAAATAGAGTGGATTCTAGGAACAACCCAATTTCTACAAAGAAGGACCTGAGTCATATCACATGTTTTAGGTCAAAGATGCAGGGCACTACTTCAGCGATTGCCCAAAAAGGAAGCCGAGGACCCAAGGAGGCTATGTAATCACAAGGAAACCTCAAGACTTTTCAGAAGTAAAATGTTTCCGTTGTGATGAAGCAGGGCACTTTGCCAGAGATTGTCCCAATAAAGATCTTCGTGTTAAATAGTTGAGTCTGTGAGAAATATAGTAGTAGTAGTGGGAACAATTCTTTTATATTGAGGTGTTGAGTTGAGGCATGTAATGGAAATGCAGGAGATTGAAATAACTTGAGAATCAATGAAGTTAGCATCGTTGGTACTGATTTGGATTTTATGAGTTGTTACTCTATGAAGAAAGAGTTTGACAATTTTCGAGGATATGAGAAATATGGTCTATGGATGAATTTGTGCATTTCAAGGGTGGTAGTACCCTATGAGGACACTTGACCTCTGGAAAAGATAGTGATATTCCACGGAGTGGACTTCAGACAGAATGAGTATGAGTTTTGTCTCGATATTAGGGGTATCCCAAGAGGATGAAGAGATGAAGTACTATTGGATAAAGGATGTATGATGTTGGAAATATGGAGTAATTGTAACACCATGATGAGTCTGAGTAATCACGTCTTAGTTTGGTACCAGTAGAAGGAAGAGAGACAGTACAATTGGATGGATTTAAGAATGCTGGGAAGCTGGATGTTGGAATAAGATCAGTTGCCCCCGATGATGAGTTCAAGGTTTACAAAGTGATGAGATGGGCCATAACCCACAGGCCCCAGGACCTGCCAAGAAGCAAGCACACTCTTGCTGAAGGAAAAACCCTAGAAGAAGTTACGACTTTATAGATAGACGATCTTATAGGAGTTACGCAAAACCCGAGAGTTGTGAAGGAATGATAGATGTTCGTTTGGCTTGCAGAATCCATGAATTTATCCGAACTTAGCTCGTCGACAAGAGAAATTCTGCAATGCTTGTGAGGATGACCGAGTGTTAGAATGCGAGATTCGCTAAACCATATACAAGGTAATGATTTGGGTGCGGGATGGATTGATCACCGTACCGACTTACTCTTATTGTTCGCCTTGCTATATGGATGGTAAATCTGAGTGACTTACCCATAGTAGAGCGACGATGATCAAAACTTTGTTTAAGCCTTAGAATGGTATAACAATTTTTTCCCTTGTACATGGCAGCTATTGCCAATCGTAGGATATACGATGAGAATGAAGCCCAGACCCATTTCCTGCAGGAGAAACCATAAATTGTTGACCACCATGAGATATCGATAGTTGTTTAGTATTGGCGCCAGACCCGTCAGCTAAGAAGCCCAGTCACAGAGGTACCGTACCAAGATGAAATGGACACAAGAATTGAGGGAAAAGGTTATGCCACTACCGGAAGAACCAGAGTAGAAATTTTCCCAAGAATCTGAGAAGACCGACACTGTCATGAATAAGGATGGAGTATATGAGTTTTGATGGAACCATAACCATGTTTCTAAGGGTGGTAGCACCCCAGACCCCATGTGACGATCAATGGATTTTGAGAAGACCCCGACCTAACCTATTTCTTGGTAGCCTCTCCGAATCTCGAGGGCGAGATTCATTTTAAGGGTGGTAGGTTTGTAACATCCCAAAATTCTAAATTTTGGAATGTTATATTAAATAAATAGTTTTGATTGTTTGTTTGATTGTGGTGTGGTTGCTGTGTGAAATTGAGTGAAATTTGAAACTTTTTGAAAGTTAAATGAGAGGGAATAAAAGGACTTTCCCGAACTTTCACTTTGCATTCCGATCTCCATGAATTCAAATTTTTTCAAATACAAAACCCTAGAGAGAAGATGACATGACTTCTTCCATTTAAAATGAAAAGGGTTTTTGAAAATATTTGAATTTCATTTGGAAATATTTCAAATTCAAAAACTTTATGCAACTCAATGATTTTCATGAGAGAAGATAAAATGACTTCTTCAAATTATATGAAATATGAGTTGGAAGTTAAAAGAATCAAATTTAAAGTCCCTTTGAAATTATTTTTCAGTTTGGAGTTATTTAGTTTTTATTAAAATTATTTTTCTCCGAAAATAAAATATATGAAAATTAGGGTAAAATGATTCCCTACAGTAGAAAATTGGAGATAAATAAATTTGAAATTATTTTGGTATTTTTAAAATGATTTTATGAGGTTTTATTGCACCAGTAGCACTGTTTGATTTATTTGAATTTTTGTGGAATTTATTTGACGCTAGAAAATTTTCATGATGTAGAAAATATTTTTGTTAAAACTTTGATATATAATATGCCTATATAAAGTTTTATTTTTGTTTTTGATAATCAGTTTTTCCTTTTCTGCTTCTATTTAAAAAACAAACTGCATGTGCGGCTTATAACTATCCGTTGCCCTCGTGCGCAGCATAGTCAGCAGACAGGCCCGTAACTATTTTTATTTATTTTTCGGTTATGCTTGGAGAGAAAAAAATATTATTTTCAGAAATATTTTTTTTCTTAAAAAAAGTTCAAAAAAAAGAAGAAAAAAACTGCTGCGCGCGTGCGCCGGCCGGCGAAGCACTTTAGCCCGTGCGTTTTTCTCTTTTCTATTTTTACGTCTACGTTTAGTCCGACATTGCCTAGCCTTTAACCCCTAAACCTTTTTTCCATCTATAAATATAAATATAGATTCATAGAGCCTCCAAAAATCATCCGATTTGGGTTAAATCAATATTTTAGTTTGACTAGATTCATTAAAGAAAAAACATTTTTCTCTTCGGGACTTTTGGAAGTTGTCTCCTTTCTTTGAAGTCGTCTTTTCTCTACCTTATAAAGGTACTCCCTCCGTTCCAAAATACTTGACTTCCATTTGTTCAAAAATGGATGTACCTATATACTAAAACATGTCTAGATATATCTATATTTTGACAAATGGAAGTCACGTATTGTGGAACGGAGGGAGTATCTTTCTTCGTTTTTATACTTCCGTAGTTTATTATTTCTAGACTGGTACGGTAGAATAATTAGATTATCAATTAGTCTCTGTATTTATACATTAGACCTAGAATTCTTTTAAGCCGTAGTTATTTTCTTCCATAAAACAGCTTGGCCTTGATTTTTGAAATAGCCATAACTTTTTACTCATTCATCTAAATTAGATGAAACCAGCACCTATAGTTTCGTCTTGTTTTCACCTATCTAGTGAACCTGTCATATCAACTTTTTGAAATTTTCAAATTTCAAAATTTGTTTAGATTCATATTCAAACTTCTTTTGTTCATAACTTGAGTTCTATAACTCCGATTTAATTGATTCTTTTTGCTAATTGAAGCTCTTGACCTAAACTTTTTGATAAGGCCAAATTCACTTAATTTTGGTACTGTTAGAAATTATTTTCTGTTGCAAGAGTTAATTGTTTGTTTTTGAAGTTTTCCGAGATCTTTTCTTCGATTCTTTTGCATGATTGCTTATGTGTGGTTACTATTGCTTGCTTATGATAGATTGAACGGAGTGTGACGAGTAGAACTATCAGGAGTTATGAGTGCGAATCATCTTCATCAACACTACAAGGCAAGTTCACACTTTGATCATATCCCTTCATTACCCAGTTTTTATGCATTAGTCTTATCCCCAAACATTGCATGAGTAGGATTGATGACATGTGGGTATTGGGAAGTAGTTGATGAGGTAGGAACCTATTGCCTTACATTCAAACCTTGGGTGTTATTACGTTATGCTTATACTGCTATGCTATGCTCGTAGACGTGGTTTGGTTTTGAGAGAATTCATGAAAGATGTGAGAGTTATTGTTAACTAAGGTTTAACTTAAGGTGGCTACTTTGATACACATCTGGGTGGAATGGTTGGGGCACCCAGTGCCTAGGGATACCAGTGGATTTCCCGGGCACCTGGGGAATCCAGTGTTGTCCAAGGAGATCCCGGGGTACCCGTGTGATCATCCTATGGTTCGCCACCCAGGCTCAAAGGGATCATAAGATTATTCATGCTAGAAACTTCCGTGTGCAGCCACAAGCCATTATGGGCTCTGGCATAGTTGAGTAAGTTGTGGGAATCCTTTCCATGATGGGCTAGCAGATGTAGGGGATTGTAGGTGTACCGGCCTATCTATCGGTTAAGGGGACCTCTTCAGAAAGACTATGTCTCGGTCATCCGTTTCTCAAACACCATGCAGTGTGAGAAATACAACGGAGGAGATCGAGTCTTGTGGGGAAAAGTGCGCAAACCTCTACAAAGTGTACAAACTAATCATGATTAGCCGTGTGCCCGGTTATGGACATCTTGAGTATCTGGTACTTAAATTATTGGTTTGATCTCATCACGTTACTTAAATAATTTGTTGGGTTATTGATGTTAATTTGGGATTGAGTTGGGGTTACCTTCTCAATATTTTCAACAAACTTTGTAGTTAAATAAAATTTATTCCTTTGTTGTAGGAAAAAATTGGCTTTATTCAAAAATAAACTTAGAGCCTCCACCAGCCAAATATGCATGTAGTGATAGCTATTATTCATCAGTGAATTTGCCAGTACATTCAATGTACTGACCTATATGGCTGCAATGTCTCATGTTGCAGGATTCTTACAAAGAGTAAGTGATACATTAGGGTTACAATTTCTAAACTCAACTTTGCCATTGGTGTTGATGGGAATCCACAACCTTGTTGTTACTTCCGCTATTTGGATTGAGGTAATAGTATTTACGTTACTTTATACATGTGATTTACCTCTGTTATAAATCCTCGAGTACTATGTGTATCAGCATACCGATCCAGGGATGACACTTAAGCACAGAGACTTCGATCCATTTGGGTCGGGTCACTACATTAACACGTAGTGAATACATGAACTCCTCAAACTACGGTCATCACCGGGAGTGGGCCTGGTTGTTGTCACTCCGGGGTTGCCGGATCATAACATGTAGTAGGTGAATATAACTTGCAAGACCGGATCTAAAACATGGATATAATGATGATAACATAAACGGTTCATATCTGAGTTCATGGCACCCAGGCCCAAAGTGACAAGCATTAAGCATGGCAAAGTCATAGCAACATCAATCTAAGAATATAGTGGATACTAAGGATCAAGCCCTAACAAAAACTAACTCGATTACATGATGAATCTCATCCAACTCCTCACCGACCAGCGAGCCTATGAAGGAATTACTCACTCCCGGTGGGGAGCATCATGGAATTGGCGATGGAGAAGGGTTGGTGATGACGAAGAACGAAGATCCCCCTCTCCGGAGCCCCAAACGGACTCCAGATCTGCCCTCCCGAGGAAGAACAAGTCTTGGCAGCGGCTCCGTCTCGTGGATTGTCATATTTCTTTCTCCCTGGTTTTTTTCTGTAAAATAGGATTTTATAGTGTCGGTTTCAGGGTCTGCGGGGCCACCAGGTGGGGACAACCCACCTGGGCGCGCCAGGAGAGGGGGGCGTGCCCTGGTGGGTTGTGCCCACCCAGGGGCCCCTCTCCAGTAGGTCTTGGCTCCAGAAATTCTTATTTATTGTATAAAAATTCCTCGCAAAGTTTTGTTCCATTCCGGGAACTTTTATTTCTGCACAAAAACAACACCATGGTAGTTCTGTTGAAAACAGCGTCAGTCCGGGGTTAGTTTCCTTCAAATCATGCAAATTAGAGTCCAAAACAAGAGGAAAAGCGTTAGGAAAAGTAGATATGTTGGAGACGTATCAACTCCCCCAAGCTTAAACCTTTGCTTGTCCTCAAGCAATTCAGTTGATAAACTGAAAGTGAAAAACAAAAACTTTTACGAACTCTTTTGCTCTTGTTTGCATAAATAAGCTTAAACAACACCCAGGTTTTTAGCCAATCATTATAACTAAGCATGTCGACAATAACTCTTAAAGATTATATTAACTCATATCAATGACATAATCAGCTAGCGAGCGATAATAAGTTATCTCAAACAGCAACACGTTGTCAAAACAACCATGATATAATATGACAATAGTGGTATCTCGCTAGCCCTTTCCGAGACCGCAAAACATAAATGCAGAGCACCTCCAAAGTTCAAGCAGCGACTAAACATTGTAATTCATGGTAGAAAAGATCCAGTCATGATGCAGCCAACATTAGCTACACACAATGCATAAATCATGACAACTGTGCTCTCTCAGTTTCTGGCGCTTGTTTAAGAAGGTGATGACACAACATAAAAGTAAATAGATAGTCCCTTCATAGAGGGAAGCAGTGATTTGCAGAGGTGCCAGAGCTCAGGTTTTTAAAACAAGGATAAATGATATTTTGAGACATGCACCCTTCTCATTTACGTCACGACCATCAGTATTAAACTTTTGTTTTGAATCTTATGGATCTGAATATTCTTGCCACAATATTAAACTTTTGTTTTGAATTTTTATGTCAATATTAAACTTTTGTTTTGAATCTTATGGATCTGAATATTCTTGCCACAATAATTACATTGATAAATATGTTAGGTAGCATTCCACATCAAAAATTCTGTTTTTATCATTTACCTACTTGAGGACGAGCAGGAATTAAGCTTGGGGATGCTTGATACGTCTCCAATGTATGTATAATTTTTGATTGCTCCATGCTATTATATTATCCATCTAGGATGCTTTATATGCATTTATATGCTATTTTATATGATTTTTGGGACTAACCTATTAACCCAGAGCCCAGTGCCAGTTTCCGTTTTTTCCTTGTTTTTGAGTTTTACAGAAAAGGAATACCAAACGGAGTCCAATTTACGTGCCAATTTTTGATAAATTTTTATGGACCAAAAGAAGCCCCCGGAGCAAAATTGTTGGGCCAGAAGAGTCCCGGGCCGTCCACGAGGGTGGAGGGCGCGCCCTACCCCCCTGGACGCGCCCCCTGCCTCGTGGACGACTCGGAGACCCCCCTGACGTGAGACCGATACCAAAAATTCCTATAAATATAGAAACCCCCGAAAAGAAACCTAGATTGGGAGTTCAGCCGCCGGAAGCCTCTGTAGCCACCAAAAACCAATCGGGACCCTGTTCCGGCACCCTGTCGGAGGGGGGATCCATCACCGGTGGCCATCTTCATCATCTCGGCGCTCTCCATGACGAGGAGGGAGTAGTTCACCCTCGGGGCTGAGGGTATGTACCAGTAGCTATGTGTTTGATCTCTCTCTCTCGTGTTCTTGATTTGGCACGATCTTGATGTATCGCGAGCTTTGCTATTATAGTTGGATCTTATGATGTTTCTCCCCCTCTACTCTCTTGTAATGGATTGAGTTTTCCCTTTGAAGTTATCTTATCGGATTGAGGCTTTAAGGATTTGAGAACACTTGATGTATGTCTTGGATGTGCTTATCTGTGGTGACAATGGGATATTCACGTGATCTACTTGATGTATGTTTTGGTGATCAACTTGCGGGTTCAGTGACCTTGTGAACTTATGCATAGGGGTTGGCACACGTTTTCGTCTTGACTCTCCGGTAGAAACTTTGGGGCACTCTTTGAAGTACTTTGTGTTGGTTTGAATAGATGAATCTGAGATTGTGTGATGCATATCGTATAATCATACCCACGGATACTTGTGGTGACATTGGAGTATCTAGGTGACATTAGGGTTTTGGTTGCTGTGTGTCTTAAGGTGTTATTCTAGTACGAACTCTAGGATAGATCGAACGGAAAGAATAGCTTCGTGTTATTTTACTACGGACTCTTGAATAGATCGATCAGAAAGGATAACTTTGAGGTGGTTTCGTACCCTACAATAATCTCTTCGTTTGTTCTCCGCTATTAGTGACTTTGGAGTGGCTCTTTGTTGCATGTTAAGGGATTGTTATATGATCTAATTATGCTATTATTGTTGAGAGAACTTGCACTAGTGAAAGTATGAACCTTAGGCCTTGTTTCGAAGCATTGCAATACCGTTTGTGCTCACTTTTATCATTAGTTACCTTGCTGTTTTTATATTTTCAGATTACAAAAACCTATATCTACCATCCATATTGCACTTGTATCACCATCTCTTCGCCGAACTAGTGCACCTATACAATTTACCATTGTATTGGGTGTGTTGGGGACACAAGAGACTCTTTGTTATTTGGTTGCAGGGTTGTTTGAGAGAAACCATCTTCATCCTACGCCTCCCACGGATTGATAAACCTTAGGTCATCCACTTGAGGGAAATTTGCTACTGTCCTACAAACCTCTGCACTTGAAGGCCCAACAACGTCTATAAGAAGAAGGTTGCGTAGTAGACATCAAGCTCATTTGTGGCGCCGTTGCCGGGGAGGTTAGTGCTTGAAGGTATATCTTTAGATCGTGCAATTGAATCTTTTTTTCTCGTTTTATCACTAGTCTAGTCTATAAAAGAAAACTACAAAAAAATGGAATTGAGGTTGCCTCATATGCTTCATCTTTTTAATATCTTTCATGAAAATGATGGAAAGGAAAATTGTGCCCAAGTGCTAGAAGAAGAATGCATTAAAATGTTTGGCACTAAATCTTTGAATGATGAGCATGATTGCAATGTTGTTAGTATGAACTCTTTGAATATCCATAGTACTAAAGATGATTGCACTAGTCATGATGAAAATGTCTCTTATAAGCATGTCAATTTTTGTGGAGTGCATAGAGTTTGCAAGTACACACCAAATAGGGAAGATAGATTTTGCAAGAGGCATAAGTATTTAGAAACTAAATGGTTGCAAGAGAGGCTAGATGCTCGTGCTGAAAATTTAAAATTTCTTTGCCATCCTTGTGAACTTTGCAATGAACGTGACCATTTAAATCTCCAATGCAAATTGTTTGATGATCGTATCATGTCCAAAAATTGTGATGACTTGATTTCCCTTGCGCATCATAATGAACTTAGTTTGCTTGTGGGTCCTTGATAAAGTTCTTGATTTTGATCTAGAGGAAATTTATATGTATTGTGCGGTGAATTGCATTGAAAATCCTTATATTGCCAATTACATAAATACAAGAAAACAAATAGAAGATGAAGAGAATACTAATGAAAGGGAAGGGACTTCCCAATATCCTCCTATTATTTCTTATGATGAATCAGGTAACGAGGAGGAGCCTTCTGTTCAACCAATCTCATTAATAAGGAGCTCCAAAAAGAGGATTAAACCCACACATGAGGCGAAGAAGAAAAAGAAAAGACGGAGAAGCAAAGGTAAAAAGGCATCCCTCCCAAATGATGTTGCTCCTACTACTCATTGTGATGATAATAGTTGCTATACTATTGGTGCTATCCATACTGTTAATGATGGGAGTGATTATGCTTATGATATGAAAAGTCCCAAGCTTGGGGATGCTATGTTTGATGAGAATGACATGTTTGAGAATTTATTTGCTGTAATTAATGTTTGTCCCAAGCTTGGGGATGCTATGTTTTATGAAGATGATATTTTTAACCTCCCAAGTTTTGATATGCAATTTTTTTATGATGATAGCATGCCTCCTATTTATGATGATTATATTGATGAAAGTGGATGTGGAGAGGTCATGACTTTATTTAGTAATGATTCCACTATCTTGGAAGAGGTTTCAATTGATTATGATGAGAACAAAGTTGCTACTTATGATGATTATTGTGATGACACTTATGCTATAAAAAGTAGTGATGATTATATTTATAAAACTTGTCATGATTATGATTACCCTTTTTCTGAACATTACTCTTTTAATGTGGAAACAATTTATAGTATTCGAGTTTCTTATGATACTCCCACTATTCCGAATGAGAAGAATTTTGCTTATGTGGAGAGTAATAAAATTTATATTCTTGGGGATCATGAAAAGAATGCTTTATGTGACGGTTATATTGTTGAATTCATTCATGATGCCACTGAAAATTATTATGAGGAAGGAATATATGCTTGCAGGAATTGCAATAATATCAAGTTTCCTCTCTATGTGCTTAAAATCTTGAAGTTATGCTTGTTTTGCTTTACTATGCTAGTTGATTCTTGTTCCCATAAATTTTTTGCTCACAAAATCCCTATGCATAGGAAGTGGGTTAGACTTAAATGTGCTAGTCATATTCTTCATGATGCTCTCTTTATATTTCAATTCTTATCTTTTATGTGAGCATCATTGAAATCATCATGCCTAGCTAGGGGCGTTAAACGTTAGCGCTTGTTGGGAGGCAACCCAATTTTATTTTATTTCTTTGCCTTTTGATCCTGTTTAGTAATAAATAATCTATATAGCCTCTGGTTAGATGTGGTTTTATGTTTTAATTAGTGTTTGTGGCAAGTAGAACCTTTGGGAAGACTTGGGTGAAAGTTAATGCGATCTTGCTGTAAAAAACAGAAACTTTGCGCTCACGAGATTAGCTGTCATTTTTTACAGAAGAGTGATTTTAAGTTGATTACTTTTGAAGAAGATTAATAGACAAATTCCTCAAGTCCACCAATTTATTTCAGAATTTTTGGAGTTACAGAAGTATTTGAGAGTTACAGATTACTACAGGCTGTTATGTTTTTGACAGATTCTGTTTTCTATGTGTTGTTTGCCTATTTTGATGAATCTATGAGTAGTATCGGAGGGTATGAACCATAGAGAAGTTGGAATACACTAGATACTACACCACTATGAATTTAGAATGAGTTCACAACAGTACCAAAAGTGGTGATTTATTTCATATACTAACGGAGCTTATTAGTTTTCTATGGAGTTTTGTGTTGTGAAGTTTTCAAGTTTTGCGTAAAGATTCGATGGACTATGGAATAGTTGCAAGAGCCTAAGCTTGGGAATTCCCAAGGCACCCCAATGTAATATTCAAGGACAACCAAGAGACTAAGCTTGGGGATGCCTTGGATGGCATCCCCTCTTTCGTCTTCGTTCATCAGTAACTTTACTTGGGGCTATATTTTTATTCACCACATGATATGTGTTTTGCTTGGAGCATCATTTTATTTTATTTTGTTTTGCTTGCTGTTTGAATAATATCCCAATATCTGAAATTCTTAAATGTTAGAGAGTCTTCACATAGTTACATAACTATTCAACTACTCATTGATATTCACTTATATCTTTCGGAGTAGTTTGTCGTTTGCTCTAGTGCTTCACTTATATCTTTTTAGAGCACGGGGTGGTTTTATTTTGAAGAAATAGATGAACTCTCATGCTTCACTTATATTATTTTGAGAGTCTTTTAGAACAGCATGGTAATTTGCTTAGGTTATGAATTTAGTCCTAATATGATGGGCATCCAAGAGGGATATAATAAAAACTTTCATATAAAGTGCATTGAATACTATGAGAAGTTTGATTCCTTATGATTGTTTTGAGATATGAAGATGGTGATATTAGAGTCATGCTAGTGAGTAGTTCTGAATTTGAGAAATACTTGTATTAAGGTTTGTGAGTCCCGTAGCATGCACGTATGGTGAACCGTTATGTAACGAAGTTGGAGCATCAGATATTTTTTGATTGTCTTCCTTATGAGTGGCGGTCGGGGACGGGCGATGGTCTTTTCCTACCAATCTATCCCCCTAGGAGCATGCACGTAGTACTTTTTTTCGATGACTAATAGATTTTTGCAATAAGTATGTGAGTTCTTTATGACTAATGTTAGTCCATGGATTATACACACTCTCACCGTTCCGGCATTGCTGGCCTCTCTAGTACCGCGCAACTTCCGCCGGTACCATAAACCCACCACATATCCTTCCTCAAAACAGCCACCATACCTACCTATTATGGCATTTCCATAGCCATTCCGAGATATATTGCCATGCAACTTTCCACCATTCCGTTTATTATGACACGTTCCATCATTGTCATATTGCTTTCCATGATCATGTAGTTGACATCGTATTTGTGGCAAAGCCATCGTTCATAATTCTTTCATACATGTCACTCATGAGTCATTGCACATCCCGGTACACCGCCAGAGGCATTCATATAGAGTCATATTTTGTTCTAAGTATCGAGTTGTAATCCTTGAGGTGTAAATAAATAGAAGTGTGATGATTATCATTATTAGAGCATTGTCCCGTGTGAGAAAAAAAAGAGAGAGGCCGAAGAAGCCAAACAAAAAAAACAAAAAAAGGGAGAAAAAGAGAGAAGGGACAATGCTACTATCCCTTTTCCACACTTGTGCTTCAAAGTAGCACCATGATCTTCATGATAGAGAGTCTCTTATTTTGTCACTTTCATATACTAGTGGGAATTTTCGTTATAGAGATTGGCTTGTATATTCCAATAATGGGCTTACTCAAAATGCCCTAGGTCTTCGTGAGCAAGAAAGTTGGATGCACACCCACTTAGTTTCTTTTGTTGAGCTTTCATACATTTATAGCTCTAGTGCATCCGTTGCATGGCAATCCCTACTCACTCACATTGATATCTATTGATGGGCATCTCCATAGCCCATTAATACGCCTAGTTGATGTGAGACCATCTTCCTCCTTTTTGTCTTCTCCACAACCACCACTCTATTCCACCTATAGTGCTATGTCCATGGCTCACGCTCATGTATTGCGTGAAAGTTGAAATTTTTTGAGAATACTAAAGTATGAAACAATTGCCTGGCTTGTCATAGGGGTTGTGCATGATCTGAATATTTTGTGTGATGAATATGGAGCATAACCAGACTATATGATTTTGTAGGGATAAGCTTTCTTTGGCCATGTTATTTTGAGAAGACATAATTGCCTTGTTAGTATGCTTGAAGTATTATTATTTTTATGTCAATATTAAACTTTAGTTTTGAATCTTATGGATCCGAATATTCTTGCCACAATAATTACATTCATAAATATATTAGGTAGCATTCCACATAAAAAATTCTGTTTTTATCATTTACCTACTCGACGACGAGCAGGAATTAAGCTTGGGGATGCTTGATACGTCTCCAACGTATCTATAATTTTTTATTGTTCCATGCTATTATATTATCCATCTAGGATGTTTTATATGCATTTATATGCTATTTTATATGATTTTTGGAACTAACCTATTAACCTAGAGCCCAGTGCCAGTTTCTGTTTCTTACTTGTTTTTGAGTTTTACAGAAAAGGAATACCAAACGGAGTCCAATTGACGTGCCAATTTTTGATGATTTTTTATGGACCAAAAGAAGCCCCCGGAGTAAAATAGTTGGGCCAGAAGAGTCCCGGGCCGTCCACGAGGGTGGAGGGCGTGCCCTACCCCCTGGGCGCGCCCCCTACCTCGTGGATGACTCGGAGACCCCCCTGACGTGAGACCGACGCCAAAAATTCCTATAAATATAGAAACCCCTGAAAAGAAACCTAGATCGGGAGTTCCGCCGCCGCAAGCCTCTGTAGCCACCAAAAACTAATCGGGACCCTGTTCCGGCACCATGCCGGAGGGGGGATCCATCACTGGTGGCCATCTTCATCATCCCGGCGCTCTCCATGACGAGGAGGGAGTAGTTCACCCTCGGGGCTGAGGGTATGTACCAGTAGCTATGTGTTTGATCTCTCTCTCTCTCTCTCGTGTTCTTGATTCGGCACGATCTTGATGTATCGCGAGCTTTGCTATTATAGTTGGATCTTATGATGTTTCTCCCCCTCTACTCTCTTGTAATGGATTGAGTTTTCCCTTTGAAGTTATCTTATCGGATTGAGTCTTTAAGGATTTGAGAACACTTGATGTATGTCTTGCATGTGCTTATCTGTGGTGACAATGGGATATTCACGTGATCTACTTGATGTAGGTTTTGGTGATCAACTGGCGGGTTCAGTGACCTTGTGAACTTATGCATAGGGGTTGGCACATGTTTTTGTCTTGACTCTCTGGTAGAAACTTTGGGGCACTCTTTGAAGTACTTTGTGTTGGTTTGAATAGATGAATCTGAGATTGTGTGATGCATATCGTATAATCATACCCATGGATACTTGTGGTGAGATTGGAGTATCTAGGTGACATTAGGGTTTTGGTTGATGTGTGTCTTAAGGTGTTATTCTAGTATAGACTCTAGGATAGATCGAACGGAAAGAATAGCTTCGTGTTATTTTACTACGGACTCTTGAATGGATTGATCAGAAAGGATAACTTTGAGGTGGTTTCATACCCTACAATAATCTCTTCGTTTGTTCTCCGCTATTAGTGACTTTAGAGTGGCTCTTTGTTGCATGTTGAGGGATTGTTATATGATCTAATTATGCTATTATTATTGAGAGAACTTGCACTAGTGAAAGTATGAACCTTAGGCCTTGTTTCGAAGCATTGCAATACCGTTTGTGCTCACTTTTATCATTAGTTACCTTGTGTGTGTTGGGGACACAAGAGACTCTTTGTTATTGGGTTGCAGGGTTGTTTGAGAGAGACCATCTTCAGCCTACGCCTCCCACGGATTGATAAACCTTAGGTCATCCACTTGAGGGAAATTTGCTACTGTCCTACAAACCTCTGCACTTGGAGGCCCAACAACGTCTACAAGAAGAAGGTTGCGTAGTAGACATCAAGCTCTTTTCTGGCGCCGTTGCCAGGGAGGTTAGTGCCTGACGGTATATCTTTAGATCTTGCAGTCGAATCTTTTCTTCTTGTTTTATCACTAGTATACTCTATAAAAGAAAACTACAAAAAAAATGGAATTGAGGTTGCCTCATATGCTTCATCTTTTAGACATGTGTTAATCGGAAACTTGATACATGTGTGAATACATAGACAAAACAAAGTGTCCCTAGTATGCCTCTACTAGACTAGCTCATTAATCAAAGATGGTTAAGTTTCCTGACCATACATGTGTTGTCATTTGATGAACATGATCACATCATTAGAGCATGATGTGATGGACAAGACCCATCCGTTAGCTTAGCATTATGATCGTTGAGTTTTATTGCTATTGCTTTCTTCATGACTTATAAGTGTTCCTCTGACTATGAGATTATGCAACTCCCGAATACCGGAGGAACACCTTATGTGCTATCAAACGTCACAACGTAACTGGGTGATTATAAAGATGCTCTACAGGTGTCTCCGAAGGTATTTGTTGGGTTGGCATAGATCGAGATTAGGATTTGTCACTCCGTGTATCGAAGAGGTATCTCTGGGCCCTCTCGGTAATGCACATCACTATAAGCCTTGCAAGCAATGTGATTAATGAGTCAGTTGCGGGATGATGCATTACGAAACGACTAAACAGACTTGCCGGTAACGAGATTAAACTAGGTATGATGATACCGACGATTGAATCTCGGGTAAGTAACATATCGAGGACAAAGGGAATGACGCATGTTGTTATGCGGTTTGACCGATAAAGATCTTCATAGAATATGTAGGAGCCAATATGAGCATCCAGGTTCCACTATTGGTTATTGACCGGAGATGTGTCTCGGTCATGTCTACATAGTTCTCCAACCCGTAGGGTCCGCACGCTTAACGTTCGATGACGATGTGTATTATGAGTTATGTGATTTGATGACCGAAGTTTGTCCAGAGTCCCGAATGAGATCACGGACATGACGAGGAGTCTCAAAATGGTCGAGAGGTAATGATTGATATATTGGACGATGTTATTCGGACACCGGATGAGTTCCGAGAGGTACCGGATAATTATCGGAGTGCCGGAGGGTTATCGGAACCCCCGGGGGAACTAATGGGCCTCGATGGGCCTTAGTGGGAAGAGAGGAAGGGCCAAGAGGGGCTGGCCGCGCGCCCCACTTGGGTCCAAATTGGACTAGGGGAAGGGGGTGGCGCCCCCCTTTCCTTCCCTTCCCCCTCTTCCTTCCTTCTTCCCCCTCTTCCTTAGGTGGAAACCTACTAGGACTTGGAGTCCTAGTAGGATTCCCCTCTCTCGGCGCGCCCTAGGAGGGCCGGCCGGCCTCCCCTCCCCCCTTTATATACGGGGGCAGGGGGCACCCTAGAACACACAAGTTTCTCTTAACCGTGTGCCGTGCCCCCCTCCACAGTTACAAACCTCGGTCATATCGTCGTAGTGCTTAGGCGAAGCCCTGCGCCGGTAACTTCATCATTACCGTTGCCACGCCGTCATGCTGACAGAACTCTCCCTCGGCCTTAACTGGATCAAGAGCTCGAGGGACGTCATTGAGCTGAACGTTACCTGAACACGGAGGTGCCGTACGTTCAGTGCTTGGATCGGTTGGATCACGAAGACGTTCGACTACATCAACCGTGTTACTAAACGCTTCCGTTTTCTGTCTACGAGGGTGCATGGACACACTCTCCACGCTCGTTGCTATGCATCTCCTAGATAGATCTTGCATGATTGTAGGTAATTTTTTTGAAACACTGTGTTCCCCAACAGTGGCATCCGAGCCAGGTCTATGCGTAGATGTTATATGCACGAGTAGGACACAAAGAGTTGTGGGCGATAATAGTCATACTACTTACCAGCAACGTCTTACTTCGATTCGGCGGTATTGTTGGATGAAGTGGCCCGGACCGACATTACATGACCACGTTCATGAGACTGGTTCTACCGACGTGCTTCGCACACAGGTGGCTAGTGGATGTCTATTTCTCCAACTTTAGTTGAATCGAGGTTGACTACGCCCGGTCCTTGTTGAAGGTTAAAACAACACACTTGACAAAAAATTGTTGTGGTTTTGGTGCGTAGGTAAGAACGGTTCTTGCTAGAAGCCCGTAGCAGCCACGTAAAACTTGCAACAACAAAGTAGAGGACGTCTAACTTGTTTTTGCAGGGCTTGTTGTGATGTGATATGGTCAAGACGTGATGAGATATAAATTGTTGTATGAGATGATCATGTTTTGTTAAAGTTATCGGCAACTGGCAGGAGCCTTATGGTTGTCTCTTTATTGCATCAGATGCAAGCGCCATATAATTGCTTTACTTTATCGCTCTGCAATAGCAATAGTTGCAAAAGCAATAGTTGGCGAGACGACACGTTGATAAAGATCAAGATGATGAAGATCATGGTTTCATGCCGGTGACGATGGAGATCATGACGGTACTTTGGAGATGGAGATCAAAGGCACAAGATGATGACAGCCATATCATGTCACGTATTTTGATTGCATGTGATGTTTATCTTTTATGCATCTTATTTTGCTTAGTACGACGGTAGCATTATGAATGATCCCTTACTAAAATTTCAAGGTATAAGTGTTCTCCCTGAGTACGCACCGTTGCGACAGTTCTTCGTGCCGAGACACCACTTGATGATCGGGTGTGATAAGCTCTACGTTCACATACAACGGGTGCAAGCCAGTTTTGCACACGCGGAATACTCAGGTTAAACTTGACGAGCCTAGCATATGCAGATATGGCCTCGGAACACTGAGACCGAAAGGTCGAACGTGAATCATATAGTAGATATGATCAACATAGTGATGTTCACCATTGAAAACTACTCCATCTCATGTGATGATCGAACATGGTTTAGTTGATATGGATCACGTGATCATTTAGATGACTAGAGGGATGTCTATCTAAGTGGGAGTTCTTAAGTAATATGATTAATTGAACTTAAATTTATCATGAACTTAGTCCTGATAGTATTTGCATATCTATGTTGTAGATCAATAGCTCGCGTATACCTTCCCCGTTTTATTTATGATATGTTCCTAGAGAAAACTAAGTTGAAAGATGATAGGAGCAATGATGCGGACTAGGTCCGTGATCTGAGGATTATCCTCATTGCTGCACCAAAGAATTATGTCCTTGATGCACCGCTAGGTGACAGAACTATTGCAGGAGCAGATGAAGACGTTATGAACGTTTGACAAGCTCGGTATGACGACTACTTGATAGTTTAGTGCACCATGCTTTATGGCTTATACCGGGACTTCAAAAATGTTTTGAAATGTCACGGAGCATATGAGATGTTCCAAGAGCTGAAATTGGTATTTCAGACTCATGCCCGAGTCGAGAGGTATGAGACCTCTGACAAGTACTTTGCGTGCAAGATGGAGGAGAATAGCTCAACCAGTGAGCATGTGCTCAGAATGTCTGAGTACTACAATCGCTTGAATCAAGTGGGAGTTAATCTTCCAGATAAGATAGTGATTGACAGAGTTCTCTAGTCACTATCACCAAGTTACTGGAACTTCGTGATTGAACTATAATATGCAAGGGATGACAAAAATGATTCCCCGAGCTCTTCGCGATGCTGAAATCGGCGAAGGTAGAAATCAAGAAAAGCATCAAGTGTTGATGGTTGACAAGACCACTAGTTTCAAGTAAAAGGGCAAGGGAAAGAAAGGGAACTTCAAGAAGAATGGCAAGCAAGTTGCCACTCCCATGAAGAAGCCCAAAGCTAGACCCAAGCCTGAAACTGAGTGCTTCTACTGCAAAGGAAATGGTCACTGGAAGCAGAACTGCCCCAAATACTTGGCGGATAAGAAGGATGGCAAAGTGAACAAAAGTATATATGATATACATGTTATTGATGTATACTTTACTAGTGTTCATAGTAGCCCCTGGGTATTTGATACTGGTTCGGTTGCTATCATTAGTAACTTGAAACAGGAGTTACAAAATGAACAGAGACTAGTTGAGGGCGAGGTGATGATGTGTGTTGGAAGTGATTCCAAGGTTGATAAGATCACCATGACACACTCCCTTTACCTTTGGGATAAGTGTTGAACCTAAAATAAATGTTATTTGGTGTTTGCATTGAGCATAATATGATTGGACCATGTTTATTGCAATACGGTTATTCATTTAAGTCAAAGAATAATTGTTATTCTGTTTACATGAATAAAACCTTCTGTGGTCATACACCGAAGGTGAATGGTTTATTGAATCTCGATCGTAGTGATACACATATTCATAATATTGATGCCAAAAGATGCAAAGTTCATAACGATAATGCAACATATTTGTGGCACTGCCGTTTATGTCATATTGGTGTAAAGCCCATGAAGAAAGTCCTTGCTGATGGGCTTTCGGAATCACTTGATGCTTGCGAACCATTCCTAATGGGAAAGATGACTAAGACTCCGTTCTCCGGAACAATGGAACGAGCCACTGACTTATTGGAAATAATACATACCAATGTATGCGGTTCGATGAGTGTTGAGGCTCGCGGCGGGTATCATTATTTTCTGACCTTCACAGATGATTTGAGAAGATATGGGTATATCTACTTAATGAAACATAAGTCTGAAACATTTGAAAAGTTCAAAGAATTTCAGAGTGAAGTAGAAAATCATCGTAACAAGAAAATAAAGTTTCTACGATCTGATCGCAGAGGCGAATATTTGAGTTATGAGTTTGATATTTATTTGAAACAATGTGGAATAGTTTCGCAACTCATGCCACCTGGAACAGCACAGCGTAATGGTGTGTCCGAACATCGTAACCGCACTTTATTAGATATGGTGCGATCTATGATGTCTCTTACTGATTTACCACTATCGTTTTGGGGTTATGCATTAGAGACAACTACATTCACGTTAAATAGGGCACCATCTAAATCCATTGAGACAACACCGTATGAACTATGGTTTGGCAAGAAACCTAAGCTATCGTTTCTTAAAGTTTGAGGCTGCGATGCTTATGTGAAAAAGCTTCAACCTGATAAGCTCGAACCCAAATCGGAGAAATGCGACTTCATAGGATACCCAAAGGAGTCTGTTGGGCACCTTCTATCACAGATCCGAAGGCAAGATATTCGTTGCTAAGAATGGATCCTTTCTAGAGAAGGAGTTTCTCTCGAAAGAAGTGAGTGGGAGGAATGTAGAACTTGATGAGGTAATTGTACCTTCTCCCGAATTGGAAAGTAGTTCATCACAGAAATCAGTTCGAGTGATTCCTACACCAATTAGTGAGGAAGCTAATGATGATGATCATGAAACTTCAGATCAAGTTACTACCGAACCTCGTAGGTCAACCAGAGTATGGTTCGCACCAGAGTTGTACAGTAATCCTTTCTGGAAGTCATGTTACTAGACCATGACGAACCTACGAACTATGAGGAAGCGATGATGAGCCCAGATTCCGCGAAATGGCTTGAGGCCATGAAATCTGAGATGGGATCCATGTATGAGAACAAAGTATGGACTTTGATTGACTTACCTGATGATCGGCGAGCCATTGAGAATAAATGGATCTTCAAGAGGAAGACAGACGCTGATAGTAGTGTTACTATCTACAAAGTTTGAATTGTCGCAAAAAGTTTTTGACAAGTTCAAGGTGTTGACTACGATAAGATTTTCTCACTTGTAGCGATGCATAAGTCTGTCCAAATCATGTTAGCAATTGCCACATTTTACGAAATCTGGCAAATGGATGTCAAAACTACATTCCTTAATGGATTTCTTAAAGAAGAGTTGTATATGATGCAACAAGAAGGTTTTGTCAATCCTAAAGGTGCTAACAAAGTGTGCAAGCTCCAGCGATCCATCTATGGACTGGTGCAAGCGTCTCGGAGTTGGAATATACGCTTTGATAAGGTGATCAGAGCATATTGTTTTATACAGACTTTTGGTGAAGCCTGTATTTACAAGAAAGTGAGTGGGAGCACTACAGCCTTTCTGATAAGTATATGTGAATGACATATTGTTCATCAGAAATGATGTAGAATTGTCTGGAAAGAATAAAGGGGTGTTTGAAAGGAGTTTTTTAAAGGAAGACCTCAGTGAAGCTGCTTACATATTGGGCATCAAGATCTATAGAGATAGATCAAGACGCTTGATAAGTTTTTTTTTCAATAAGTACATACCTTGATAAGATTTTGAAGGAGTTCAAAATGGAACAGTCAAAGAAGGAGTTCTTGCCTGTGTTGCAAGGTGTGAAGTTGAGTAAAGACTCAAAACCCGACCACGACAAAAAATAGAAAGAGAATGAAAAGTTATTCTCTATGCCTCAGTCATAGGTTATATAAAGTAGCTATGTTGTGTACTAGACCTATTGTGTACCTCACCATGAGTTTGGCAAGAGGGTACAATAGTGATCCAGGAGTGGATCACTGGACAGCGGTCAAAATTATCCTTAGTGGAATAAGGAAATGTTTCTCGGTTATGGAGATGACGAAGAGTTCGCCGTAAAGAGTTACGTCGATGCAAGCTTTGACACCAATCTGGATGACTCTAAGCCTCGATCTAGATACATATTGAAAGTGGGAGCAATTAGCTAGAGTAGCTCCATGCAGAGTATTGTAGACATAGAATTTGCAAAATACATACGGATCTGAATGTTGCAGACCCGTAGACTAAAATTTCTCTCACAGGCAAAACATGATCATACCTTATTACTCTTGGGTGTTAATCACATATCGATGTGAACTGGATTATTGACTCTAGTAAACCTTTTGAGTGTTGGTCACATGGCGATGTGAACTATGGGTGTTAATCACATAAAGATGTGAACTATTGGTGTTAAATAACATGGCGATGTGTACTAGATTATTGACTCTAGTGCAAGTAGGAGACTGAATGAAATATGCCCTAGAGGCAATAATAAAGTTGTTATTTATATTTCCTTATATCATGATAAATGTTTATTATTCATGCTAGAATTTTATTAACCGGAAACTTGATACATGTGTGAATACATAGAAAAAACAAAGTGTCCCTAGTATGCCTCTACTAGACTAGCTCGTTAATCAAAGATGGTCAAGTTTCCTGACCATAGACATGTGTTGTCATTTGATGAACGGGATCACATCATTAGAGAATGATGTGATGGACAAGACCCATCCGTTAGCTTAGCTTTATGATCGTTGAGTTTTATTGCTATTGCTTTCTTCATGACTGATGCATATTCCTCTGACTACGAGATTATGCAACTCCCGAATACCCGAGGAACACCTTGTGTGCTATCAAATGTCACAACATAACTGGGTGGTTATAAAGATGCTCTACAGGTGTCTCTGAAGGTGTTTGTTGGGTTGGCATAGATCGAGATTAGGATTTGTCACTCCGTGTATCGGAGAGGTATCTCTGGGCCCTCTCGGTAATGCACATCACTATAAGCCTTGCAAGCAATGTGACTAATGAGTTAGTTGCGGGATGATGCATTACAGAACGATTAAAGAGACTTGTTGGTAACAAGATTAAACTAGGTATGATGATACCGACGATTGAATCTCGAGTAAGTAACATACCGATGACAAAGGGAATGACGTATGTTGTTATGCGGTTTGACCGATAAAGATCTTCGTAGAATATGTAGGAGCCAATATGAGGATCCAGGTTCCACTATCGGTTATTCACCGGAGATGTGTCTCGGTCATGTCTACATAGTTCTCGAACCCGTAGGGTCCGCACGCTTAACGTTTGATGACGATGTGTATTATGAGTTATGTGATTTGATGACTGAAGTTTGTTCGGAGTCCCGGATGAGATCACGAACATGACGAGGAGTCTCAAAATGGTCGAGAGGTAAAGATTGATATATTGGACGATGTTATTCGGACACCGGATGAGTTCCGAGAGGTACCGGATAATTATCGGAGTGCCAGAGGGTTATCGGAACCCCCGGGGGAACTAATGGGCCTCGATGGACCTTAGTGGGAAAAGAGGAAGGGCCAAGAGGTGCTGGCCGCGCCCCCCCTTGGGTCCGAATTGGACTCGGGGAAGGGGGCGGCGCCCCCCTTTCCTTCCCTCCCTCTCTTCCTTCCTTCTTCCCCCTCTTCCTTAGGTGGAAACCTACTAGGACTTGGAGTCCTAGTAGGATTCCCCTCTCCTGGCGCGCCCTAGGAGGGCCGACCAGCCTCCCTTCCCCTCCTTTATATACGGGGGCAGGGGGCACCCTAGAACACACAAGTTTCTCTTAACCATGTGCGGTGCCCCCCTCCATAGTTACACACCTCGGTCATATCGTCGTAGTGCTTAGGCGAAGCCCTACGCCGGTAACTTCATCATCACCATCGCCATGTCATCGTGCTGACGGAACTCTCCCTCGGCCTCAACTGGATCAAGAGCTCGAGGGACGTCATCGAGCTGAACGTGTGCTGAACACGGAGGTGCCGTACGTTCGGTGCTTGGATCGGTTGGATCGCGAAGACGTTTGACTACATCAACCGCGTTACTAAATGCTTCCGCTTTCAGTCTATGAGGGTACATGGAAAAACTCTCCCCGCTCGTTGCTATGCATCTCCTAGATAGATCTTGCGTGATTGTAGGTAAAGTTTTTGAAATACTGCGTTCCCCAACAGGATGCCATCCGGGGCATCCCCATGCTTAGATGCTTGGTTGTCCTTGAATATTACCTTGGGGTGCCTTGGGCATCCCCAAGCTTGGGCTCTTGCAACTCCTTATTCCATAGTCCATCAATTCTTTACCCAAAACTTGAAAACTTCACAAGACAAAACTCAACAGAAAACTCATAAGATCCGTTAGTATAATAAAATAGATCACCACTTTAGGTATTGTTGTGAACTCATTCTTTATTTATATTGGTGTAATATCTACTGTATTCCAACTTCTCCATGGTTCATAACCCCCGATACTACCCATAGATTCATCAAAATAAGCAAATAACACATAGAAAACAGAATCTGTTGAAAACAGAACAGTCTACGAAGATCTGAATTGTTCTCATACTTATGTAACTCCAAAAAATCTGAAATATTGGGACAACATAGGAAATTTGTATATCATTCTTGTGTAAAGAATTCAGAGTTTTTCCATGCTCCAGTGAATTTAAACAATTCTGTTACTGGACGTAAAAGTTTCTGTTTTTCAGCAAAATCAAATCAACGATATACCAAAGTATCCCAAAGGCTTTACTTGGCTCAAACACTAATTGAAACACCAAAACATAATTACTACGGAGGTAATAATGTATATTTATTGAAAATAGTAGCAAAGATAATAAACATAAAAATAAAATTGGGTTGCCTCCCAACAAGCGCTATTGTTTAACGCCCCTAGCTAGGCATATTGCAATAGATCTAGGTATTGTCATCTTTGGTATTCTTTTTCATAGATGTGTTCTTGTCAGAAGGCTTTGCAAAGATAACTTGGAACACATTATCCATATAAATTTTGGCATCATTAAGCTGCCCATATACGTACCCCCTTTGATTTCCGTCTACAATGCAAGAATACTGTTGATTAACATCATTGAAAACTTGTTGGATCATATCTAAAACAGGGATTTTCTTTTTGAGGTTTTCATCAAAGATTTGATTACTTCCAAACAAATGTCTCAAAGTATAGTCACTATTGTAAATGATCTCATCTATCACCGGTTTTTCATGGCTCATACCATAATGATCAAAAATTTCCCTAGCTTCCCGTACTATGTGATCAAATTCATTCTTAAGAACTTGGGACACTATCATTTTAGCCTTAGGATCCTTTATAATGGGTAACTCATAAAATAATCTTTGCAAGGTAGGATGAGTATGAATAAACCTTCTTTCAAATTTCATAACTAGTGCTGAAATAGCTTCTGCATAAGTTTTAGTTCTTTTAAGTATGGGAGTGTCATCGAGAGGCAGATTGCCTACACAATTGAAAAATTCTTGTATATGTTCTTCTCCCATAAAATTCCCTTGCCCCAAAACAAAAGTTTTAGCATCCAAATTGCCGGTCAATCCAATTTTAGGAGTTAGGCCATCATCTGTTTCTGCCATACCAAAGTCACTCATGATGATGAGTTCAAGCAAACAAAAGATCGGACAAAAAGAGAGGCGAATAAAAAGGCAAATATTTTTGTGATTTTCTGAAATCGTTTTAGAAGTGGGGGAGAGTAAAACGAGAGGCAAATGGCAAATAATGTAATGCAAGAGATGAGAGTTTATGATGGGTACTTGGTAGGCTTGACGTAGAACCTCCCCGGCAACGGCGCCATAAATTCTTTCTGCTACTTCTTGAGCTTGCGTTGGTTTTTCCCTTGAAGAGGAAAGGGTGATGCAGCAAAGTAGAGGCAAGTATTTCCGTCAGTTTGATAACCAAGGTATCAATCCAGTTGGAGGTACGAGCAAGTCTCCAATCTATGCACCTGCACAAACAATCAAACACTTGCACCCAACGCGATAAAGGGGTTGTCAATCCCTTCACAGTCACTTGCAAGTAGGAGATCTAATAGAGATGGATATTAAATATTACTAAAACGTAAAACAAAGTAAAAACAAATAAATTGCAGCAAGGTATTTTTGGGTTTTTGGTTTTATAGATCTGAAAATATATGATGGAAAATAGACCCGGGGGCCATAGGTTTCACTAGAGGCTTCTCTCTTGAAGAAAGCATACGGTGGGTGAAAATATTACTGTTGAGCAATTGATAGAAATGCGAATAATTATGATGGTATCCAAGGCAATGATCATGAATATAGGCATCACGTCCGTGACAAGTAGACCGACTCATGCCTGCATCTACTACTATTAATCCACACATCAACCGCTATCCAGCATGCATCTAGAGTATTAAGTTCATAAGAACGGAGTAATGCCTTAAGCAAGATGACATGGTGTAGAGGGATAAACTCAAGAAATATGATATAAACCCCATCTTTTTACCCTTGATGGCAACAATACAATACATGCCTCGCTACCCCTACTATGTCACTGGGTGAGGACATCGCAAGATTGAACCCAAAACTAAGCACCTCTCCCATTTCAAGAAACACCAATCTAGTTGGCCAAACCAAACCGATAATTCGAAGAGAAATACAAAGATATTTAATCATGCATAAAAGAGTTCAGAGAAGACTCAAATAATATTCATAGATAATATGATCATAAACTCACAATTCATCGGATCTCAACAAACACGCCGCAAAAAGTATTACATCGAATAGATCTCCAAGAACATCGAGGAGAACATTGTATTGTAGATCAAAGAGAGAGAAGAAGCCATCCAGCTACTAGCTATGGACCCGTAGGTCTGTGGTAAACTACTCACGCTTCATCGAAAGGGCAATAGAGCTGATGTAGAAGCCATCCGTGATTGAATCCCCCTCCGGCAGATCGCCAAAAAGGCCCCAAGATGGGATCTCACGGGAACAGAAGCTTGAGGTGGCGGAAAAGTATTTTGGTGGATGCCTCTGGTGGTTTGGGAACATTTTAGGATTTATAGAGCTGGGATGGAGGTCGGTGGACTCCCGAGGGGCCCACCAGCCAGGGGGTGTGCCCCCTAGGGCGCGCCCTCAGGGCTTGTGGAGCCCTCGGGACTCTTTTGGCCCTCTCCCCAAGTCTTCTGGTCCGAAAAAATCACCACGAAAGTTTTATTCCGTTTGGACTCCGTTTGATATTCTTTTCTGTAAAACTAAAAAACAAGGAAAAATAAATAAAAACTAGCACTGGGCTCTAGGTTAATAGGTTAGTCCCAAAAATAATATAAAATAGCATATAAATGCATATAAAACATCTAAGATAGATAATATAATAGCATGGAACAATAAAAAATTATAGATACGTTGGAGACATATCAGTGGTCTGCTTCCTTTTGCATCCGTCAACATATGTGTGTTGTTCTTATTATCTTTACATGCCTATTTGGCGAGGGAGCCCACATTGTCTATACAAATATACATGCCGCCCAGAATTCAGATTTTAATGTAAGATTATAAAGAAGAAGAGATAACATATTGTACCGAGTTAATAGCATACCATTTTTTGTTATTGCATGATCTGAACGGTGGCTACATGCCGCCCAAAAGTTAGGTAAGAACAAAAATGGATGCATATATGTAACAATATAATTGGGTTCATCAGAACTAATTAATGTTTATTTTTATGAGAAATAAACATTTGCACGTGTTCTTCAGTTAGTTGGGTTGTTAGATTGCTGCTTCTCTTTCTGTTGGTTTATGATCTTTTGAGTGCAGAATGTTAACAAGTTGCTGCATCATCATGGCTAAGGTGTCAATACCCCTAAGTAAGCCACCTCTTACTTTAAGAGTAGCATAGTGAGTGTCCTCTTTACACTCCATAACACAGATGAACAATAGAGCATCACTTTTCAGTACCATCATACTAACCCCACCTAGGCATGTAACAAACAACCTGGTACTCAATCTGGGCAGAGTTGCAAATAATAAAAATCATATTTAAAGGCAATGTTACATGGTCTTATCATACTTTTCATACCTTAGTTTGACAACAGAAAATGGCTGGCAAGATATATCACATGCACTCACAGTCAGAGATTCATATTCTACTCCGGACGGGCCACACACATAATTGTTCCTGGACCGGGCAAGGTAGCATATGGGCCTTTCAAATACCTATGTTTGACACGAAGAGGGATTTTTTTAGTGCACATGAAAAATAAAAGTGTGGTACAAACACTGCTAAAAAAATACATCCTTAACTGGTCTATACATCTTATACAAATATGTTTATTTTTTGAACTCAGATTTCTCCTCATGATAACCATATTTTCAACTAAAAAAGTGCTTCCTTAACTGGTCTATGCATGTTATACAAATATGTTTTTTTTCAAACTCAGATTTCTTAGCGTGATAAACATATTTTTAATATAGCATGATTTAACACATGGGCTTTCTACTACCGATATCGAGTATGTCCTTGCAAAATGAAACTATTTTCATCAACAACATGACTTTAGCGGGTCTCTGCGCCATTTGGCGCGACAGGTCAACTAGTATCTTTCATTGGTGATACGTCTCTGTTGTATCTACTTTTCCTAACGCTTATGCACTTGTTTTGGACTCTAATTTGCATGATTTGAATGAAACTAACCCAGACTGACGTTATTTTCAGCAGAACTACCATGGTGTTGTTTTTGTGCAGAAATAAAAGTTCTCGGATTTGGATGAAACTTTTTGGAGAATTATTTTAGAGTAAATAAAAAATACCGGAAGCAAGAACCACCGGAGGGGGCCCCTGGCTGACCACAAGACACGAGGGGGCACCATCCCCTCTAGGCGCGCCCTGGTGGGTTGTGGGTGTTGGGGAACGTTGCATGGAAAACAAAAAAATTCTACGCACACGCAAGATCTATCCATGGAGATGCATAGCTACGAGAGGGGAGAGTATCTCTGCGTACCCTTGTAGACCGTAAAGTGGAAGCGTTTATTAACGCGGTTGATGTGGTCGAACACCTTCGCGATCCAACCGATCAAGTATCAAACATACGACACCTTCACGTTCAGCTCGATGACATCCTCGAGTTCTTGATCCAGCAAGACGGGTGAAGTAGTAGATGAGTTCCGGTAGCACGATGGCGTGGTGACGGTGGTGGTGAACTTGTTCCCGCGGGGCTTCGCCGTGAACTGCGGAAAAACTGGATGGAGGACTAAACTATGGAGAGGGGCGCCGCACATGGCTAAGAGATTGTTCGCGGTTGTGCGGCGCCCCCTCCCTCTCATATATATAGGTCGGGGGAGGGGAGGCAGCTAGGGTGCCCCCCAAGGTGGCCGACCGACCCCCTTGGGCGCCCCCTTCCTTGTTTGCTTGCGGGGGGAAGGCAGGAGGGGGTGCCCCCCGTTTCCTTCCTCTTAGGTGGAGGGAAGGAAAGAAGGGCTAGCCCTCACCCCTTTCTGTCCATAGGGCCGGTAGCCGAGATGAGGGGCACGCCAGCCCCTTGTGGGCTGATGTGTTTCCCTCTCTTGGCCCATAAGGCCCATTAACCTCCCGAGGCCTGGAACCCCTTCTCGTGATCCAATGACTACCCGATACAATCCGAAACCTTTCCAGTGACCAAATAGCATCGTCCTATATATATATATATATATATATATCAATCTTTACCTCCGGACCATTCTGGAGCTCCTCTTCATGTCCGTGATCTCATCCGGGACTCCGAACAACATTCGGTCACCAAATCACATAACTCATATAATACTATATCCGCAATGAACGTTAAGCGTGCGGACCCTACGGGTTCGAGAATGATGTAGACATGACCGAGACGCCTCTCTGGTCAATAACCAATAGCGGAACCTGGATGCCCATATTGGTTCCTACATATTCTACGAAGATCTTTATCGGTCGAACCTTATGACAACATACGTAATTCCCTTTGTCTGTTGGTATGTTACTTGCCCGGGATTCAATCGTCGGTATCTCTATACCTAGTTCAACCTCGTTACCGGCAAGTCTCTTTACACATTCCGTAATACATCATCTCGTAACTAACTCCTTAGCCACTTTGCTTGCAAGCTTCTTGTGATGTGTATTACCGAGAGGGCCCAGAGATACCTCTCCGATACATGGAGTGACAAATCCTAATCTCGATCCATCCGAACTCAACAGACACCTTCAGAGATACCTGTAGAGCATCTTTATGATCATCCAGTTACGTTATGACATTTGATAGCACACAAGGTATTCCTCCGGTATCCAGGAGTTGCATGATCTCATAGTCGAAGGAATATGTATTTGACATTAAGAAAGCAATAGCAATAAACTGAAAGATCATAAGCTAAGCTAACGGATGGGTCTTGTCCATCACATCATTCTCCTAATGATGTGACCCCGTTATCAAGTGACAATACATGTCTATGGTTAGGAAACCTTAACCATCTTTGATCAACGAGCTAGTCTAGTAGAGGCTTACTAGGGACACAGTATTTGTTTATGTATCCACACATGTATTTAAGTTTTCGATCAATACAATTCTAGCATGAATAATAAACCTTTATCATGAATAAGGAAATATAATAATAACAACTTTATTATTGCCTCTAGGGCATATTTCCATCAGTCTCCCACTTGCACTAGAGTCTATAGTCTAGATTACATTGTAATGAATCTAACACCCATGGAGTCATGGTGTTGATCATGTTTTGCTCGCGGAAGAGGCTTAGTCAACGGGTCTGCTACATTCAGATCCGTATGTATTTTGCAAATTTCTATGTCTCCACCCTTGACCTTTTCATGAATGGAGTTAAAGCTTCTCTTGATGTGTTTTGTTCTCTTGTGAAACCTGGATTCCTTCGCTAAGGCAATTGCTCCAGTGTTGTCACAAAAGATTTTCATTGGACCCGATGCACTGGGTATTACATCCAGATCGGATATGAACTCCTTCATCTAGACTTCATCATGTGCTGCTTCCGAAGTAGCCATGTACTCCGCTTCACACGTAGATCCCACCACGATGCTCTGCTTGGAACTGCACTAACTGACAGCTCCACCATTCAATATAAATACGTATCCGGTTTGTGACTTAGAGTCATCCGGATCAGTGTCGAAGCAAGAATTGGTGTAACCATTTACGATAAGCTCTTCATCACCTCCATAAATGAGAAACATATCCTTGGTCCTTTTTAGGTACTTTAGGATGTTCTTGACCGCTGTCCAGCGGTCCACTCCTGGATTACTTTGGTACCTCCCTGCCAAACTTATGGCAAGGCACACATCAGGTCTGGTACACAGCATAGCATAGGGAATGACTTTCATTTTATCTCTATCTTCTGCCGTGGGCGGGCTTTGAGTCTTACTCAATTTCACACCTTGCAACACAGGCAAGAACCCTTTCTTTGACTGATCCATTTTGAACTTCTTCAAAACTCTGTCAAGGTATGTGCTTTGTGAAAGTCCTATTAAGCGTCTCGATCTATCCCTATAGATCTTGATGCCCAACTTATAAGCAGCTTCACAGAGGTCTTTCATTAAAAAATTCTTATTCAAGTATCCTTTTATGCTATCCAGAAATTCTATATCATTTCCAATCAACAATATGTCATCCACATATAATACAGAAATGCTACAGAGCTCCCACTCACTTTATTGTAAATACAGGCTTCACCATAAGTCTATATAAAACAATATGCTTTGATCACCTCATGAAAGCCTATATTCCAACTCCGAGATGCTTGCACCAGTCCATAGATGGATCGCTGGAGATTGCACACTTTGTTAGCACCTTTAGGATTGACAAAACCTTCTGGTTGCATCATATACAACTCTTATTTAAGAAATCCATTAAGGAATGCAATTTTGACATCCATTTGCTAGATTTCATAATTATAAAATGAGGCCATTGCTAACATGATTCAGACAGACTTGAGCATCACTACGGGTGAGAAGGTCTCATCCTAATCATCCCCTTGAACTTGTCGAAAACCTTTTGCGACAAGTCGAGCTTTGTAGACAGTGACATTACCATTAGCGTCCTTCTTCTTCTAGAAGATTCATTTATTCTCAATGGCTTGCCGATCATCGGGCAAGTCCACCAAAGTCCATACTTTGTTCTCATACATGGATCCTATCTCAGAATTCATGGCCTCAAGCCATTTATCGGAATCTGGGCTCACCATAGCTTCTTCATATTTCATAGGTTCGCCATGGTCTAATAACATGACTTGCAGGACATGATTACCGTATCACTCTAGTGCGGAACATGTTCTGGTCGACCTATGAGGTCCAGTAGTAACTTGATCCGAAGTTTCATGATCATCATCATTATCTTCCTCTCTAGTTGGTGTAGGCATCACGGGAACGGTTTTCTCTGATGTGCTACTTTCCAATTCGAGAGAAGGTACAATTACCTCATCAAGTTCTAATTTCCTCCCACTCACTTCTTTCGAGAAAAACTCCTTCTCTAGAAAGGATCCATTCTTGGCAACAAAGATCTTGCCTTCGGATCTGTGGTAGAAGGTGTACCCAATAGTTCCTTAGGGTATCCTATGAAGACGCACTTCTCTGATTTTGGTTCGAGCTTATCAGGCTGAAGCCTTTTGACATAAGTGCCGCATCCCCAAACTTTAAGAAACGATAACTTAGGTTTCTTGTCAAACCATAGTTCATACGGTGTCGTCTCAACGAATTTAGACATCGCCCTATTTAACATGAATGCGGCTATCTCTAATGCATAACCCCAAAACGATAGTGGTAAATCGGTAAGAGACATCATAGAACGCACCATATATAATAAAGTACGGTTACGACGTTCGGACACACCATTACGCTGTGGTGTTCTAGGTGGCGTGAGTTGTGAAACAATTCCACATTGTTCTAAATGAAGGCCAAACTTGTAACTCAAATATTCGCCTCCGCGATCAGATGTAGAAACGTTATTTTCTTGTTGCGATGATTCTCCACTTCACTATGAAATTCCTTGAACTTTCCAAATGTTTCAGACTTATGTTTCATCAAGTAGATATATCCATACCTACTCAAATAATTTGTGAAGGTCAGAAAATAACGAAACCCGCCGCGTGCTTCAACACTCATTGGACCGCATACATCAGTATGTATTATTTCCAATAAGTCATTACCTCGCTCCATTGTTCTAGAGAACGGAATTTTAGTCATCTTGCCCATGAGGCATGGTTCGCAAGTATAAAATGATTCATAATCAAGTGATTCCAAAAATCCATTTGCATGGAGTTTCTTCATGCACTTTACACCAATATGACCTAAGCGGCAGTGCCACAAGTATGTTGCACTATCATTATCAACTTTGCATCTTTTGGCATCATATTATGAATATGTGTATCACTATGATCGAGATTCAACAAGAATAGACCATTCATCAAAGGTGCGTGACCATAAAAGATATTACTCACATAAATAGAACAACCATTATTCTGTGATTTAAATGAATAACCGTCTCACATTAAACAAGATCTAGATATAATGTTCATGCTCAATGTTGGCTCCAAATAACAATTAATGAGGTCTAAAACTAATCCCGAAGGTAGATGTAGAGGTAGCGTTCCAGCGGTGATCACATCGACCTTGGGACCATTTTCTGACACGCATCGTCACCTCGTCCTTATCCAATCTTTGTTTATTCTGTAGCACCTGTTTCGAGTTACAAATATGAGCAACCGAACCAGCATCAAATACCCAGGTGCTACTATGAGCATTAGTAAGGTACACATCAATAACATGTACATCAAATATACCTTTGTTCACTTTTCCATCCTTCTTATCCGCCAAGTATTTGGGGCAGTTCCACTTCCAGTGACCATTCCCTTTGCAGTAGAAGCACTCAGTTTCAGGCTTGGGTCCAGCTTTGGGCTTCTTCACAGGAGCGGCAACTTGCTTTCCAATCTTCTTGAAGTTCCCTTTCTTTCCCTTGCCCTTTTTCTTGAAACTAGTGGTCTTGTTAACCATCAACACTTGATGCTCCTTCTTGATTTCTACCTCCTTGGCTGTAAGCATTGCGAAGAGCTCGGGAATCATTTTCGTCATCCCTTGCATATTACAGTTCATCACAAAGGCTTTGTAGCTTGGTGTCAGTGACTGAAGAACTCTGTCAATAACACTCTCAACTGGAAGATCAATTCCCAGCTGAGTCAAGTGGTTATGATACCCAGACATTTCGAGTATGTGTTCACTGACAAAACTATTCTCCTCCATCTTGCAGCTATATAACGTGTTGGAGACTTCATATCTCTCAACCTGGACATTAGCTTGAAATATCAAGTTTAGCTCTTGGAACATCTCATATGCTCCGTGACATTCAAAATGTCTTTGAAGTCCCGGTTCTAAGTCGTAAAGCATGGCACACTGAACTATTGAGTAGTCATCAGATCGAGTCTGCCAAACGTTCATTAACATATGTAGTAGCTCCTGTAGAAGGTCTGTCACCTAGCAGTGCATCAAGGACATAATTCTTCTATGCAGCAATGAGGATAATCCTCAAGTTATGGACCCAGTCTGTGTAGTTGCTACCATCATCTTTCAACTTAGCTTTCTCTAGGAACGCATTAAAATTCAGGGGAACGGTAGCACGGGCCATTGATCTACAATATAGATATGCAAAAACTATTAAAACTAAGTTCATGATAAATTAAGTTCAATTAATCAAATTACTAATGAACTCCCACTTAAATTAACATGCCTCAAGTTATCTAAGTGACACATGATCCAAATCAACTAACCCATGTCCGATCACCACGTGAGATGGGGTAGTCATCAATGGCGAACATCTCTATGTTGATCATATCTACTATATGACTCATGTTCGACCTTTCAGTCTCCAGTGTTCCAAGACCATGTCTGTACACGCTAGGCTCGTCAAGTTTAACCCAAGTATTCTGCATGTGCAAAACTTTCTTACACCCATTGTATGTGAACATAGACTCTATCACACCTGATCATCACGACGTGCTTTGAAACAATGAACTGTGGCAATGGTGCATACTCGGGGAGAACACTTTATCTTGAAATTTAGTGAAGGGATCATCTTATACTGCTACCGCCGTTCTAAGCAAAAAAAGATGCATAAAGGATAAACATCACATGCAATCAAAAAATATGTGACATGATATGGCCATCATCATCTTGTGCTTTTGATCACCATCTCCAAAGCATCGTCATGATATCCATCGTCACCGGCTTGACACCTTGATCTCCATCGTTGCGTTGGGGTCGTCTCACCAACTATTGCTTCTACAACTATTGCTAACGCATAATGATAAAGTAAAGCAATTACATGGCGCTTGAATTTCCTACAATAATTAAGAGACAACCCTAAGGCTCCTGCCGGTTGTCGATATTACAAAACATGATCATCTCAAACAACAATGTATATCACATCACGTCTTGACCATATCACATCACAACATGCCGTGCAAAAACAAGTTAGACGTCCTCTACTTTGTTGTTGCAAGTTTTACGTGGCTGCTAGAGGCTTCTAGCAAGAATCGTTCTTAACTACGCAAAACCACAACGGTGATTATCAAGTTTGCCGTTTTAACCTTCCTCAAGGACCGGCCGTAGTCAAATTCGATTCAACTAAAGTAGGAGAAATAGACACCCGACAACCACCTTTATGCAAAATAAGTTGCATGTCAGTCGGTGGAACCGGTCTCATGTGCGTGGACATGTAAAGTTGGTCAGGGCCGCTTCATCCCACAATGGCGCTGAATCATTGGTGGTAGGCAGTATGACCATCACCGCCCACAACTCCTTTGTGTTCTACTCGTGCATATCATCTACGCATAGACCTGGCTGGGATGTCACTGTTGGGGAACGTTGCATGGAAAACAAAAAAATTCTATGCACACGCAAGATCTATCCATGGAGATGCGTAGCTATGAGAGGGGAGAGTATGTCTACGTACCCTCGTAGACCGTAAAGCGGGAGCGTTTATTAACGCGGTTGATGTAGTCGAACACCTTTGCGATCCAACCGATCAAGTACCGAACGTACGTTGATGTCTACTATGCAACTTTATTCTTGTAGACACGTGTTGGGCCTCCAAGCGCAGAGCTTTGTAGGACAGTAGCAATTTTCCCTCAAGTGGATGACCTAAGGTTTATAAATCCGTGGGAGGCATAGGATGAAGATGGTCTCTCTCAAACGATCATGCAACCAAATACAAGAAATCTCTTGTGTCCGCAACACACCCAATACAATGGCAAATTGTATAGGTGCACTAGTTCGGCGAAGAGATGGTGATAAAAGTCTAATATGGATGGTAGAAATATATTTTTAGAATCTGAACAAATAAAAAAAACAAGGTAGCAAATAGTAAACGGGCACAAAAACGGTATTGCAATGCTAAAAAATGAGGCCTAGGGTCCGTACTTTCGCTAGTGCAACGTCTCAACAATGCTAACATAGTTGGATCATATGATTATCCCTCAAAGTGTAATAAAGAATCACTCCCGAGTTCCTATTAGCGGAGAACAGAAGATAGATATTGTTTGTAGGGTACGAGCCACCCCGACAAACCAGCTAATCATACTAACAGAAACTGCTGGGTCTTTAAACAGTTCGGCAAGCTCAACGCCGAACACAAGGGGAAGAGGCCGCTAGGCGACAGGGATGACGGAGAGGTTCACCAACGAAATACCGGGGGCCTGAAGCAATTTCCACCCAAGGGTCAACTACTCCCGGAGCGGAAATAGCAGTCCGGCTTCCGCCGCCCACATCATACACCTACAAAATTTGTGCCGCGCATACACCACTATGCACTCAAGATACCATGGGCATTGGCGGAGGCACACTACGGACAAGCCTGCAAGCATCCCAGTAACCTTTTTTATTCACTTTATTTTTATTTCTTCCTTTACTATCCCTTAGAAACAGGTGACGAACAGGACAAACATCTGAAACTGGCTCTATCGGAGTTTGGATCCGTACGCTCACCTCATGGGCTATCTCCGTCAAGGATTCCCCCCGCCAAGGACTGACGGCGCACGCGTGCGACAGGAGGTCCAAAGTAACTTTTTGCAGACCGCACTCTCTATTTCGAGCCTGTACTATGCCTGTTCCTTCGCCTCCGACCCCGAGCATGTAAAATAGCCGGGAGGATGGCTTTTATATATATAATAAATAAATCATTGGCATATCGCTCAGCTCCCAGTATCCGAATTAATCATCCATGTTGTTTCACCACTAAATACGGCTTCCATGGTTCTTTCACAGACATACCTTGGCATAACCTGCCAGGGGCTCGGTATGGGAATAAATGAGTTGCCAGCAAAAGCCCGAACAGCTCTACAACGTACTTCGGCGTCGCAAGTTTGGCCTTATATGCATCAGCTCCGAATCATTGTCTTGGGTCAATAGTTGGGTTGCCCGGCTCCTATGCTTGCTACCCTACGTTCCGCTCTATCGGCTAGGGTGGTAAAGGGAGAACTACTGCGATTGTGCTTCTGGTTCATCTGGTCAAGTACCTCAGTAGAGAAAGCTGAAAACTGACTGTCATGATGCGGCGAGAGCTGGTCAACCACTTGGCGATTTCTTGGAATCTTTAGCGATTCTCCGTGTCACACGAAGGATCTTTTTTAGATCAAATATGTAAGGCACCATACGCCGCATACATACCAGGGGATATGTCGTAGTCCCACCATAAAACTCCTATGGCTAAGTGAAAGTGTTAACGCCCTATAGTCCGATTGCCTGGTTCGCTGCATTATCACCTCCTTTATGGACCAAGACGTTGGATAAGGAGTGATTAAATGCTTTTCCGAACACCCCCGTACTTCCTACGAGGGGGCTGAAGCCGACGACTGGAAAACTTTCAGATTATATTAACACGGCCGCACAGGAGGCATTCAAGCTTTCAAAGCAAGACATAAACATAGATTAACTATAAAATTGTCTTTTACAATTATCATACACCTTACTCGAACATTATGTCTTTCGAGCATTGACCCTCTATTAAGCGGGCGGCCTCTAGGACGTCTTCAAAATAACACTCCGGTTCAGGATGGTCCTTGCCCTTGGGTGGACCCTTAGCCGCGACATCGATGGCCTTCATCATTCCCCAGAATGTCTTGACTCGGGCAAAGGCCATCCGTGCACCTTCAATGCACGTTGACCGCTTCACAGCGTCGATACGCGGCACCTCGTCAATAAGCCTCTGCACCAAACTGAAATAGCTATTCAGAATAGGCTCGGTTGGCCACAACCGGATTATGACATCCTTCATGGCAGTGCCAGATATCCTATGAAGTTCGGCCCATTGGGACATCTGTTCATTGAGCAACAGAGGGCGCTTTGATGCGCCAAACTGTGACCAAAAAAGATTCTCCGTTGCATACCCATCTCGCGCTTGGTAATACTGCGCCGCATCGGAAGAACTCTTCGGCAAGTCCAAGAACTCGTCCGGAGAACTCCACACTTGGTTAAGCTGAGCATAGTTCGGGTCACCGAACTTAGTTTGCAGCAGAAAGGGCTTTCCAGCTGCAATCTCCCTAGCCTGCCGAACCTCCTCACGGGTTGCTTTGGATTTCGATCGCGCTTCCTTCGCCTCTTGTAAGGCCTTGTCCAGCTCAGCCGTTAAGGCTTTATTCTCCTTCTCCAGAAATTCGCAGCGGCCAGTGGCATTTTCCAATTCAAGCGCCACCATGGATATCTTCTCCTCGTCCTGGCGCCGTGCAGCTTGTTCCGCTTTCAGCTCGACCGATGCCTTTTCAGCAGCAGCATTGCTACGCCGGGCCTGCTCCTTGGCCTAGGCCAGCTCCGCTCGAAGAACTTCAACGGCGGGAGCACCATCTGCAGCCACGCATACTCCAGGATACATATTTTAGCGTCATGCTTATACCAAAAAAATGTATGGGGACTGCACCGAATACATACCTTGCGACTCGTCAAGATGCATATTGATTAATGCAAGATCATCCCCTGCCGCATCAATCTTCCGCTGTAGCTCGGCAATTTCCATAGTCCGGGAAGTGGCCAAGGGGGAAGTAGCCTGTGTTCAAAAGTTTATCAGGTTAGTCCTCAAGCGATCCTTTTCGATCCTCCATTTGCTTCCTCAGGGAAGACAACCCGAGTCTTAGGGGCTACTACCTATACACTGGCGCATCTTCACAAATGAAACATAGCTGAAAACATTACGTCACAAACCTCGAAGCCCTTCAGTAGGCTCACGAAGGCTTAATTTAATCCGCTTATCGCGGACAAAACCTTCTCAATCACTGTACCCATCAAGGTACGCTGCTCCCCCGAGACAGATGCTTTCCGCAACATGTCCCGCAATATATCCCGAGTCTCCAGGTCTCCGAAAGCTGCTCCAAAAACACAATCATCCTTTGAAGGAATCTGCTCACCCGTCTCCAAAATCACTGTCGGCTGTGAACCAGACAGTCCGGGGCCTTTGTTATCATCAGCCCCGGAGTCCCGGATGGTCGGAGGTCCACCTTCGGGTACTGCCTCTTTTTTCCCCTGGTCTAAAGGGACCCTCCACGATGACACTTCAGAGTCATCCGCCTTATTGGGCGAAGAGGTTGGAGGAGGCGTTTCGCTCTCCATCATCTCTGGGAGGAGACTTCCCGAAGAAGAGGATCGCCCAGAAAAACTTTGCGCTGACCTGTAAAAATGCATGAACGCGTTACGTATATCTTCGATAACAGCAACGGAGCGGGACACTATCAAAGCACTCTGGATTCACTTACGGTTTGGCAGAGGGCTTATTCCCTTGTTGGAGCTGTTTAACGGCGTCGCTTTCCAAAGCCAAGCCGCTCGACGGTGGCACCTTGCCCTTCTTGGAAGACCGCCCCTCCCAATCTTCGGAGGTGGCCCTTTTCCTCCTGCTTGGAGTAGGGATACTGGGTCCTTTTCCGCCTCCGTCTTCGGGCGAGAAAAGGTCGATTTCTCCGGACTCAGTGTCCGACTTACCTCCGGAACCAAGGTCATCTTGGATCTTCTCGCCCTCCCCTGCTGGTGCCTGGTATGGCGCCGAGGCCAGCATCCTTATTAACACAGGAGTAGCCGAGTCTTCGGGAAGGGGAGCCGGACACCTAATCCGTTCCACCTTCTTTATCCATCCCTGAAAAAGGATGATACTGTTGGTACCTTGCCGCTGAGTATCTGACTATAAGGTATTCGGTAAACGGGTACTTACCGGGGTATCCGGATGGTTACAGTCTAGGCCGACATCTTCGGTGGTCTCTGGCCATTGCCTTCGTTTCCCAAAGAATAATCTCCACATTCCTTCGTGCGTTGTGCCGAAGAAGTGCTGAAGAGTCCACGACCCTTCTGGATTGAACTCCCATAGGCGGAGAGGTCGTCGCTAGCACGGCAGGGTCCGATGAACTAGCATTACTTGAACAACATTGGCTATGTCGATGTCCCTCTCAATGAGGCTTCAGATGCGACTTTGCAGAGTTCCCACATCATTGATTGATCCCCAATCCAGCCCCTTGTTAATCCACGATGCAAGCTGAATTGGGGGACTGGATCGAAAGGCAGGCACAACTGCCCACTTGGAGCCACGGGGCTCGGTGATATAGAACCACCCCTGCTGCCATAAATCGGAAGATTTGGTGAAGGATCCTTTCAGCCAAACAGTGCTAGCAAGCTTGCTCACAGTAGCGCCACCGCACTCAGCTTGCTCCCCTTCTATCGCTTGCGGCTTCACATCAAAAGTCTTTAGCCACAAACGGAAGTGCGGAGGAGTTCGGAGGAAGGCTTCGCACGTGACGATAAAGGACGAGATAAGAAGAATAGAGTCCGGATACAATCATTACATCTGAAGACCTTGCAATGTCATATCACCAAAAATTATCAGTGGATTGAGCTCGTGAAATATTATATCCTCTGCAATTGTGTATACAGGTCCGGATACAATCATTACATCTGAAGACTATCTTGGAGTTCGGAAAGGGGAACTCGCCTTGCAATGCCGAAGACAATCTGTGCGTCGGACTCCTCGTCATTGAAGCCAGGTTCAAGGGCTACTGAGGGAGTCCTGGACTAAGGGGTCCTCGGGCGTCCAGCCTGTTATCCATGGGCTGGATTGATGGGCTGTGAGGACATGAAGGCCGAAGACTGTACCCGTGTCCGGATTGAACTCTCCTTGGCGTGGAAGGCAAGCTTGGCGACCAGCTATGAAGATTCCTTCTTATGTAACCGACTCTATGTAACCCTAGATCCCTCTGGTGCCTATATAAACCGGGGGGCATAATCCGGATAGGATACATTCATTATCATAGTCATACAGGCTAGACTTCTAGGGTTTAGCCATTACGATCTCGTGGCAGATCAACTCTTGTAATACTCATATTCACCAAGATCAATCAAGCAGGAAGTAGGGTATTACCTCCATAGAGAGGTCCCGAACCTGGGTAAACATCGTGTCCCCCGTCTCCTGTTACCATCGATCCTAGACGCACAGTTCGGGACTCCCTACCCGAGATCCACCAGTTTTGACACCGACACAACCCACCTGGGCGCGCCATGGGGCCTGGCGTGCCCTGGTGGGTTGTGCCCCCCTCGGGGCACCCCCCAGGTGCAGCTCTGGCCCATTGGGTTCCTTCTGGTCCATAAAAAAATCTCCGTGGAGTTTCATTGCGTTTGGACTTTGTTTGGTATTGATTTCCTACGACGTAAAAAACAAGCAAAAAACAGCAACTGGCACTGGGCACTGGGTCAATAGGTTAGTCCCAAAAAATGATATAAAGTTTCTATAAAATGATTGTAAAACATCCAAGAATGATAAAATAAAAAAATGAATACTTAATAAATTATAGATACGTTGGAGACGTATCAGCATCCCCAAGCTTAATTCCTGCTCGTCCTCGAGTAGGTAAATGATAAAAGAAATAATTTATGAAGTGTGAATGCTAGCAAAGTGCACAAGTTTGATCAATGACAATTTCAATCACTTTTCCTAGCATCATAACATCAATTCTTTCTTATAAAACTTCTCATTTTATAGTAGCAACCAATTCACTTGTTAAGGTTCAAAAAATGAACCCTCTTGAAGCTCAACAACCTATGTTCTTAGTCACAAGTAGTATCTCTACTTGGTGCGGAATTTTTGGCTAGCAAAGATGGGGGGCAAGCACCACATGTTGAAGGATATATGACAATATGAATTCTATGTGAATATGAACAAACATAAACCATTACGTTGTCTTCCTTGTCCAACGTCAATAATTTTGGCATATAATATTTTGTTGGGGGCTCACAATCACAAAAGATTTCCATGATAGTGTATTTGCATGTGAAAGTTCTCTTCCTTATACTAATTATTCGTGAATTGCTTGTATGACTAATATTGTGATTGTCAAGCCTCAAAACATTTCACTTTCTAAACCCAATGTGAAGCTACTACTAGGCATGATATGCTTTCAGCTTTAGGACATTCAATTTATTCAACAATTACTCAGGGGATATGAGTGAAGCACAAGAGTAAATGACATAGAAAAGGGCTTCGTTGATGGGATGTGAATGGCGCTTATTTAGCCTCCTTGGCAACTATTTGAGGACTCTACTTTATTTAAAAACTTCCAGATCTAAGTATTTTATTAAAACAGCAAGCAAAACAAAATAAAATGACATTCTAAGAATAGCACAACTCATGTGAAGAAGCAAAAACTTAGGCTCAACCGATACTAACCGATAATTGTTGAAAAAGAAAGGTGGGATGCCTACCGGGGCATCTCCAAGCTTAGATGCTTGAGACTTCTTGAATATTATCCTGGGTGCCTTGGGCATCCCCAAGGTTGAGCTTTTGTGTCTCCTTAATTCGTCTCATATCACGGTTTTTCTAAATCTCAAAAGCTTCATCCACACAAAACTCAACAAGAACTCATGAGATAAGTTAGTATAAACCAATGCAAAAACTTTATCATTCTCTACTGTAGCAAATCACTAAAATTATTATTCAACATTGCATACTAAATGCCTCTGCATATTTAATACTCCTATCCTAAAATAGAATCATTAAACAAGCAAACATATGCAAACAATGCAAAAATATGCAAACAATGCAAACATATGCAAACAATGCAAACATAACAGCAATCTGCCAAAATAGTACAATCTGTAAAGAATGGTAGATTATCAATACTTATTCAACTCCAAACATTATAAAATTCCACCAAACTGTAGAAAATTTATCAGATCTTATTATGCAAAAAGTTTCAACATTTTATCGCATTCTGACTATCCTCGGGAATTTTTGCAACATCGATAAACTTTCTGTTTTCAAACAGCAACATGTATACTTGCAAGATAAGCATGGCAAAGGCTATCAATGCCACTTTTATTGAAATAAAAGATGCTAAACATTATTATAAATTGCAAGCAAATCCTAACAAAATAAATTGACGCTCCAAGCAAAACACATATCATGTGACGAATGAAAACATAGCTCCAAGTGAGGTTACCGATATTGTTGGAGACGAAAGAGGGGATGCCTTCCGGGGCATCCCCAAGCTTAGTTGCTTGGATATTCCTTAGATATTAACTTGGTGTGCCTTGGGCATCCCCAAGCTCAGGGTCTAGTCACTCCTTATTCTCCTCATATCATTGTCTCACCCAGAACTTGAAAACTTCAATCACACAAAACTTAACAGAACTTTGTGAGATAGGTTAGTATGATAAAGAGCAAACCATTTCACTTTTGGTACTGTAAAAGACAAGATTAATAATTGTTTTCACACAATGCCTACTGTAGCATATCATTTCCACAATTTATATTGAGCAATATAAGCCATAGAAACTAGAAAGCAAGCAAACTATGCATTGAAAACAGAATCTGTCCGAAACAGAACAGTCTGAAATGATCTGGATTACTACCATACTTCTGCTACTCCAAAAATTACTAAAAAACATTTACCACGTGATACATTTTTATATTAAACTTCTTCAAAAAGAATCAACTCAAAATCACTCTTCTGTTAAAAATGGGACTTATTTTCGTGAGCGCAAAAGTTTCTGTTTTTCAGCAGGGTCAAATCAACTATCACCCAACATGATCCCAAAGGCTTTACATGGTACTTTATTGAAACAAAAGCAATAAAACATGATCAATACAGTAGCATAATCATATGAACATGCAAAAACAGTAGGTAAAAGTGTTGGGTTGTCTCCCAACAAGCGCTTTTCTTTAATGCCTTTTAGCTAGGCAAGATGATTTCAATGATGCTCGCATAAAAGATAAGAATTGAAACATAAAGAGAGAATCATGAGTCATAAGTTCCTCTCTCATAATAATTTTCAGTAGCATCATGAATAGATTCATCAATATAACCATTACATAAAGCATTCTTTTCATAATCCACAGGCATAGAAAATTTATTACTCTCTTTGGCATACATATCATCATAATAATCATCATAGATAGCAACTTTATTGTCATAGTCAATTGAAACCTCTTCCAAAATAGTGGATGTATCACTAAATAAAGTCATGACCTCTCCAAATCCACTTTCGTCAATATTGTAATAAGGTTCAACACCCTCCAAAATAGTGGGATCACTACTACCTAGAGTTGACACTCTTCCAAACCCACTTTTATCAATGTAATCATCATAAATCGGAGGCATGCTTTCATCATAATAAGTTTGATCATTCAAAGTAGGGGGACTAAAAAGATCATCTTCATTAAACATAGCATCCCCAAGCTTGGGACAAACATTAATTGTAGCAAATAAATTCTCAAACATGTCATTCTCATCAAACATAGCATCCCCAAGCTTGTGGCTTGGCATATCATAAGCATAATCATTCTCATCATTAATGGTATGAATGGCACCAACGGTATAACAATTGCTATCATCATAATTTCCCAAGTTCGTGCCAAAAATATTTCCAATATTATAAGAGGCATCATTATCCTCCCAATCATAATCATCACAACAAGAAATAGGCATAAAAAAATCATCATCAAGTGCATCATCTTCCAGAATTATTTTTGATTCTTTTTCATGAGGCACAAAAATAATAGGAGCAGCATTATTTCGGAGAGATACCTTTTTACCTCTATTCTTTCTTCTATTCTTCTTCTACACCACATCATGTGTGGGTTTAATTAATCTTTTCAAGCTTCTTATTGATGAGATTGGTTGGATAGGATGCTCCTCCTCGTTACCTGATTCATCATAATAAACCCTAGGATGGTATTGGGAAATATTTCCCCTTTCATTAGTACTCTCTTCATATTCTATTTGTTTTCTTGACTTTAGATAGTTGGCAATATAAGGATTATCAATGAAATTTACCGCACAAAACATATAAATTTCCTCTAGATCAAAATCAAGAAATCTCTCGAGATTAAATTGTGGAATACCATTAGTTATACATTTCATTTCTTCATACCCCAAAAGAAGACTAAGCTATTTATGATGCTCAAGGGTAATCAAGTTATCACAATTTTTGGACACGATTTGATCATGAAAGAATTTGAATTGGAGATTTAAATGACCATGTTCATTGCAAAGTTCACAAGGATGGCGAAAAAAATTAAATCTTTCAGCACAACCATCTAGCCTCTCTTGCAACTTTTTCGTTTCTAAATATTTATGCTTCTTACAAAAATTATCTTCCTTTTTTGGTGTGCAATTGCACTCCCAATTCACTCCGCAAAAAGTGACAAGCTTATAAGAAACATTTTTATCATGACTTGTGCAATCATCATTAGCATTTTGCATATTCAAAGAATTCATACTAACAACATTGCAATCATGCTCATCATTCAAATATTTTGTGCCAAGCATTTTATTTACTTCTTCTTCTAACAATTGAGGACAATTTTCCGAACCATCATTTTCAAGAAAGATATTATAAAGATGATCAATAATATAAGAAACTAAAAGATTCAATTGCAAGATCTAAAGATATACCTTCAAGCACTCACCTCCCCGGCAACGGCGCCAGAAAAGAGCTTGTTGTCTACTACGCAACTTTATTCTTGTAGACACGTGTTGGGCCTCCAAGCGCAGAGCTTTGTAGGACAATAGCAATTTTCCTTCAAGTGGATGACCTAAGGTTTATCAATCCGTGGGAGGCGTAGGATGAAGCTGGTCTCTCTCAAACGATCCTGCAACCAAATACAAGAAATCTCTTGTGTCCCCAACACACCCAATACAACGGCAAATTGTATAGGTGCACTAGTTCGGCGAAGAGATGGTGATAAAAGTGTAATATCGATGGTTGTAATATTTTTGTAATCTAAGTAAATAAAAACAGAAAGGTAGCAAATAGTAAACGGGCACAAAAACGGTATTGCAATGCTTAAAAATGAGGCCTAGGGTCCGTACTTTCGCTGGTGCAACCTCTCAACAATGCTAACATAGTTGGATCATATGATTATCCCTCAAAGTGTAATAAAGAATCACTCCCGAGTTCCTATTAGCAGAGAACAAAAGATAGATATTGTTTGTAGGGTACGAGACCACCTCAAAGCTATTCTTTCCGTTCGATCTATTCAAGAGTTCGTACTAAAATAACACAAAGCTATTTTTTCCGTTCGATCTATCCTAGAGTTCGTACTAGGATAACACCAAAGCAAATTCATATTCATAATACTCAATCCATCACAAGGAACTACGTGGGGACCCCAAAGTTTCTAGCGGAGAAAAACGTGCATCAACCCGTATGCATAGATTTCCCCAATATCACCGCGGGAATCCGTGAGTTGAATGCCAAGACACATATCAAGTGAATCAATTGTCACCTCAATTATTCATACCACAAGATATATATCATGTGTTCTCATCTCTGAATATTCAATCCGACAAGACAAAACTTCAAAGGGTAAAGATTGAATTCATCATAACAAGAGTATAGAGGGTAGAAACATCAGATGATCCGACTATATTAACAAAGCCCATGATAGAGATCACGAGAGAGAGAGAGAGATTTATCACATAGCTACTGGTACAAACCCTCAGCCCCGAGGGTGGACTACTCCCTCCTCATCATGGTGGCCGCCGGGACGGTGAAGATGGCCACCGAAGATGATTCCCCCCTCTGGCATGGTGCCGGAACAGGGTCTAGATTGGTTTCCGGTGGATACAGAGCCTTGCAGTGGCAGAACTTCTGATCTAGGTTAACCCCGATGGGTTTCGGAATATTTGGGAATTTAAAGTGCAAAGAGGGGGTGCGGGAGGCCACCGAGGTGGGCACAACCCACCTGGGCGCACCAGGGGGGCCTAGCGTGCCCTGGTGGGTTGTGCCCCCCGGGGCACCCCCCAGGTGTAGCTCTGGCCCATTGGGTTCCTTCTGGTCCATAAAAAGTCTCCGTGGAGTTTCGTTGCATTTGGAATCCATTTGGTATTGATTTCTTGCGACGTAAAAAACAAACAAAAAACAACAACTGGCACTGGGCACTGGGTCAATAGGTTAGTCCCAAAAAATGATACAAAGTTCCTATAAAATGATTGTATATCATCCAAGAATGATAAAATAACAACATGAATACTTCATAAATTATAGATACGTTGGAGACGTATCATACGTCACCTCCGCGTTCAGCACACGTTCAGCTTGATGACGTCCTCGCCTTCTTGATCCAGCAAGACAGGCGAAGTAGTCGATGAGTTCCAGCAGCACGACAACATGGTGACGGTGGTGGTGAACTTGTTCCCGCAGGGCTTCGCCGTGCACTACGAAAAAACTGGACGGAGGACTAAATTGTGGAGAGGGGCGCCGTACACGGCTAAGAGATTGTCGTCGGTTGTGCGGCGCCCCCTCCCTCTCATATATATAGGTGGGGGAGGGGAGGCATCCAGGGTGCGCCCCAAGGTGCCCGACCATCCATCTTGGGCGCCTGCCCTTTGGCGCCCCCTTCCTTGTTTGCTTGCGGGGGAAGGTAGGAGGGGGTGGCGCCCCCCTTTCCTTCCTCTTAGGTGGAGGGAAGGAAACAGGGGCCAGCCCTCCCGCCTTTCCATCCATAGGGCCGGCGGCCAAGAGGAGGGGCACGCCAGCCTCTTGTGGGCTGGTGTGTTTCACTCTCTTGGCCCACAGGGCCCATTAACCTCCCGGGCCTTCCCAGAACCCCTTCCGGTGATCCGATGACTACCGGATACAATCTGAAACCTTCCCGGTGACCAAACAACATCATCCTATATATCAATCTTTACCTCTGGGACTCCGAACAACATTCGGTCACCAAATCACATAACTCATATAATATTATTTGTCAACGAACGTTAAGCGTGCGGACCGTACGGGTTCGAGAATGGTGTAGACATGACCGAGAGGCCTCTCTGGTCAATAACCAATAGCAAAAACTGGATGCCCATATTGGTTCCTACATATTATACGAAGATCTTTATCGTTCGAACCTTATGACAACATTCATAATTCCCTTTGTCTGTCGGTATGTTACTTGCCAGCGATTCGATCGTCGGTATCTCTATACCTACTTCAATCTCGTTACCGGCAAGTCTCTTTACTCGTTCTGTAATACATCATCTCATACCTAACTCCTTAGCCACTTTGCTTGCAAGCTTGTTGTGATGTGTATTACCGAGAGGGCCCAGAGATACCTCTCCGATACATGGAGTGAGAAATCCTAATCTCGATCCATGCCAACTCAACAGACACCTTCGGAGATACTTGTAGAGCGTCTTTCTGATCACCCAGTTATGTTGTGATGTTTGGTAGAATGCAAGGTATTCCTCTGGAATCCGGGAGTTGCATGATCTCATAGTCGAAGGAATATGTATTTGACATTAAGAAAGCAATAGCAATAGACTGAACGATCATATGCTAAGCTAACGGATGGGTCTTGTCCATCACATCATTCTCCTAATGATGTTATCCCATTATCAAGTGACAACACATGTGTATGGTTAGGAAACCTTAACCATCTTCGATCAACGAGCTAGTTTAGAAGAGGCTTACTAGGGACACTGTATTTGTTTATGTATCCACACATGTATTTAAGTTTCCGATCAATACAATTCTAGCATGAATAATAAACCTTTATCATGAATAAGGAAATATAACAATAACAACTTTATTATTGCCTCTTGGGCATATTTCCATCAGTGGGGCCCTCGGGGCTCCGCAGACCCTAATTCCAACTCTATAAATACCTATTTTCGGAGAAAAAACAGGACATGAAGTTTCATCGCGTTTCATGATATGGAGCCGCCGCCACCTCCTGTTCTTCATCGGGAGGCCAGATCTGGAGCCCGTTCGGGGCTCCGGAGAGAGGAATCTTCGGTCTTCGTCATCACCAACCCTCCTTCATCACCAATTCCAAGATGCTTCCCACCGGGAGTGAGTAATTTCTTCGTAGGCTCGCTGGTCGATGAGGAGTTGGATGATATTCATCATGTAATTGACTTAGTTTTGTGAGGGCTTGATCCTTAGTATCCACTATTTTATGAGATTGATGTTGCTATGACTTTGCTATGCTTAATGCTTGTCACTAGGGCCCGAGTGCCATGATTTCATATCTGAACCGTTTATGTTTTCACCATTATATCTATGTTCTAGATCCGATCTTGCAAGTCATATTCACCTATTATGTGTTATGATCCATAAACCCCAGTGTGACAGTAATTGGGATACTTTCGGTGATGACCGTAGTTCGAGGAGTTCATGTATTCACTATGTGTTAATGCTTTGTTCCGGTTCTCTATTAAAAGGAGGCCTTAATATCCCTTAGTTTCCTTATGGACCCCATTGCCACGGGAGGGTAGGACAAAAGATGTCATGCAAGTTCTTTTCCATAAGCACGTATGACTATTTACGGAATACATGCCTACATTATATTTATGAACTGGAGCTAGTTCTGTGTCGCCCTAGGTTATGATTGTTATATGATGAATATGATCCAATGAATGCACCAGTCCAATGCCTACGAGTTTTCCACAGATTGCTCTGGCTAAGTCAGTATTGCTATTGCTACTGTTACAACTGCTACAATACTGTTACTGCTGCTACCGTTACTATTGCTACTGTTACCACTACTATCAAAACTATCATATTGTGCTACTGATCACTTTGCTGCATATATTTAATCTCCAGGTGTGGTTGAATTGACAACTCCACTGCTAATACTTACAAATATTCTTTGGCTCCCCTTGTGTCGAATCTATAAATTTGGGTTGAATACTCTACCCTCGAAAACTATTACGATCCCCTATACTTGTGGGTTATCAACTGGCAAGGGGCATATGTGTCCCCCAACCCCGCGTCCCTCCAAGAGGTGACTCGGGCCCGTCGCCAGCCCATCCCTCCTCCCCTCTTCCTCGCCGCCGTTGAGGGTCTCTGCCGGGGGCGGGTGGGCCTTCCATGGGTGCAACTCCCCTTTCCCTTGGCTGCGGTGCAGCTCCTGTCCGACAGCACTCCTGGTGGCGTGGTGTTGCGAGGCTCTGGCTCCGACGATGTTTGGTGGCAGGTATGTGGGGCGAACTCTGCCTGATGGTGCGCCCTCGAGTGTAGCGAAGGTTGGGGCTTGTCGATCCCCTCGATCCGAATCTAGGAGGGTTGGTGGAGCTTGGCCCAAGGCTGCGTGCATACATGATGGTGTTGCCTCGTTGGCTGCTGGGGTTAGAAAAAGTGGTAGGCGTAAGTGTGAACTGTCATCTAGCTCTGCACTTGATTCACCTTCTGTTTTGAGTAAACAAGCAACACCACCGCATGCTATTAATCCTGATATGTCGCAAGTTATTGATGATGTTGCTTCTGCTATGGATGATGCTTGTACCTTGCTTGATGGTAATGTGCCACTAGGTGTATTTCTTGATGAACAACTTGCTAGAGCTAAAGATATTGAGAATGCTGAAACTGATGAAATTACTGAAACTGATGAAGTTCTTGAAACTGAAATTCTTGAAACACCTATTAAACCTAGCTTTCCTAGATTTGAAATGCCTAAGGTACCTGAGGGTTATGTTATGGATGAGGAGATAGCTAGAGACTTTCTTGCTTGCAATGATAGGGACGATCTTAAGAAACTATTATGCAAACTGAAAGAAAAATCTTTGAATGCTAGAATGAAATGTGACCCCAAGTTTGCTACTTCACCTATCTTTGTTACTGATAAGGATTATGAATTCTCTGTCGACCCAGAGTTAATTACTTTGGTTAAATCTGATCCTTTCCATGGCTATGAAACTGAAACTATAGTGGCACATCTTAATAAATTAAATGATATAGCTACCCTATTTGCTCATGACGAGAAAATTCGCTACTATTATATTCTCAAGTTATTTCCGTTCTCATTAAAGGGTGATTCTAAGATATGTTACAATACTCTTGCTCCTGGTTGTGTGCGTAGTCCCTGGGATATGATTTACTACTTCTCTAGAAAAAAATCCTGCTCATAAGAAACAAGCTGCCTTACAGGAAATATTTAACTTTGTGCAAATTGAAGAAGGGTAGGCTTCTCCAATTGCTTAATGCTTTGCCTGATCATCCTCTTAGGAAACATGAAATACTTGATATCTTCTATAATGGACTAATCGATGCTTCTAGGGACTTCTTAGATAGTTGTGCTGGTTGTGTTTTCAGGGAACAAACTGTTGAACAAGCTGAAGAATTATTGAATAATATATTGAAGAATTATGATGATTGGACTCTTCCTGAACCACCACCTAAACCCACTCCGAAGAAGAGGGGTATGTTAATTCTCAGTCCTGAAGATATGCAAGAGGCAAAGAAATCTATGAAGGAAAAATGTATTAAAGTTGAAGATGTTAAAAAATTACCTCCTATTAAAGAAATACATGGACTTGACAAACCACCACCACCGGTGGTAGAGGTAAATTATTTATTAAAGTTTGATGAAGGTGACATCCCTTACAATAAACATCCTAGGCAATACCTTTATGAATTTGATAACTATATTAGAAAACAAGATCACTTCAATGAAAATGTTATGAAACAACTGAAATAAAACTCTGATATGATTGCTCGCTTGAGTGACTTGTTATTTATAATCACTAATGATGTTAGAGGTGTTGGAAAACATGTCTCTATGGTTCAAACGCAGCTAGAACAAGTTGCTAAATCTCAAAGAGAATTGCTTAGAGAAATGAACAATATATGAATGATTTGGCTGTTAGAGTAGCAACTAAAGGAGGAAAAGTTGACTCAGGAACCACTTTCTCCCGAGGGACACCCTAAAAGAATTGAACAAGGCTCTCAAATAATTAACACCGATGCACCTAGTCCTTCTAAGAGGAAGAATAAAAAGAAAAATGATAGGACTTCGCATACCTCTAGTGAACCTGAAATAGAAAAACCTCCTGAAGATAATAATGATGTCTCTATCTCAGATGCTGAAACTCAATCTGGTAATGAACATTCACCTAGTGATAATGAAAAAGATAATGATGATGTTCATGAAGACACCTAACCAGACAATGATGAAGAACCAGATAATGATGTTGAGATAGAACCTGTTGTTGATCTTGATAACCCACAACCTAAAATAAATGATATGATAAAAGAGACTATGTTGCTAGGAAACATGGCAAAGAAAGAGAACCATGGGTTTAGAAACCCATGCCCTTTCCACCTAAACCAACTAATAAAAAAGATGAAGAAGAATTTGAACGCTTTGCTGAAATGCTTAGGCCAGTCTTTTTGCGTACCCACTTGACTGATATTTTAAAGATGGCCCCTTATGAAAAATATATGAAAGACATCATCACTAATAAAAGAAAAATACCTAAAGTTGAAATATCCACCATGCTTGCTAATTATTCTTTTAAGGATGGAGTGCCTAAAAAACTTGCAGATCCAGGAATACTAACTATGCCTTGCTCCATCAAAAGAAATTATGTCAAAACTGCTTTGTGTGATTTAGGAGCTGGTTTTAGTGTTATGCCTTACTCTTTAGACCTACTGAAATATCGTTGCAAATGGCTGATAAATCAACTGCCATACCTATCGGTATTTGTGAGGATGTGCCCGTTGTTGTTGCAAATGTTACTATCTTAAGAGACTTTGTTAAACTTGAGATGCCCGAGGACGACAACATGTCGATTATCCTTGGTAGACCCTTTTTGAATACTGCAGGGGTTGTAATTGATTGCAATAAAAGCAAGATCACTTTTCATATAAATGGTAATGAACATACGGTGCACTTTCCGAAGAAACAATTCCAAGTCAATGGTATTAATGTTATTGAAAAATCTCCTACAATCACCATTGGAAGTTTTCAACTACCTCTACCTACTAGCAAAAAGAAATAAAATACTTATTTTGGGGATATGCATATCCCCGTTGAGGTTCCTTAGTGTTTTAAGAGAGTTCTTCGGTTTCGTGCTAATCGAAAGTGGTTGTTAATAAGACTTGATCAACCTTATTAATGGATCATTTTTGAGAGGTATGAAGTTGATGAATTTAGTAGGCACAACCTTCCGCTCCCACCTTTGTTTTCTGTTTTTCTTTGTTAATTAAAATAAAATGCCATGTTTAGTCTATTTTCTGAATTTTCCGTGCAATAAAAAGTGGTCAAAAGTAAAAGTGTTCAGAATGCCCTGAAATTTTGATACGAATTTTTGGTATAAATAACATCAGAGGGGGGGGGGTTGCCTTGGTGACCACAAGACACCAGGGCACGCCAGCAACCCCAGGCGGACCCTGGTGGGTTGTGGTCCCCATGTTGCCCCCCTCACTTATCCCTTTAGCCCATGTCATCTTCTACCTCCAGAAAAAATTACCATAACTATCTATCTCTCTCGTGTTCTTGCTCTCAAACCCGCGGATTTCGATCTCTTTGCTCGAAGCTCCGTTTCCGAAACTGTTTTGGGGGATTGCTACTTGGTATGTGACTCCTCCATTGCTCCAATTAGTTTTTGCTTTAGTGGTTTATATTTTGAATAATTAGCTACTCTTCGTATTGCTGTAAATGGGCTTGCATGTTGAATTTTTAGAGTTTTAAGTAGTTTGAATGCTTGATTTAGCGTCTAAGCATCCTTATGAGTAGTTGCTATCAATCTTGTGAAGTTTTGTTGACAAAAATTTGTGTCCCAATTTTTTTAAGAAATTGTTTGCAAATAAAAATGCAATCCTTTAGGAGTTCTTCGAGGAGGAGGTATTCAGAGGCATCATCGAGTAGTGGCTCGATACGTCGGTCTTATATTGAGCCAAGTGCAAGCTCAATGCGGGATGCCGCTACCAAATCATGCCTATGGCCGTGTAACTACTTCATGGTAAGTGCAGGTATTAAGGAAGAATTTGAGCAATATGTTCACAACACCAAGCTTGGCCCCTACATCGAAGGTAAGTGCATCCAACATCTCAACCTCACAGAAACGTTCACTAAGAAATTTAGATATCATCCTCGTGAGTCTAAAGTTTCATTTAGCCTTTATGATTATCCCTTTACCATACCTCTAGATGTGTTCTGTGATGCCTGTAAAATTTCATATTGGGGTTCGCTGGATGAACCGCCAAAATCTGAGTATGAGTCATTTTTTATTAATCTTTGCTTTGGAGAGGATAGAGGAGTGACACAAGGTAGAATAAAAAGTATTCATTTCCCATCAATTCACTACTTTGCACTCTTTAATGGCAAATGCATCATGGGCAAGCAAGATTGCAACACACTATGTGCTCCTGACTTGAGCCTCATAGACACAGCTTTGACCGGAATTAAACATTATAATCTTGGAGCAATTGTTGCACGGAGGTTGCAACGTAATGCTGATAGTGGTCACTTTTATGGTGGGATTTATGCCTCTTGTTTCGCTAAAGAGGTTGGTGTGTCACCTCTGCCTAATGATCCCATCCTACCTACTCAGTACTTAGACTTTGAGGCCATGAAACGTCATAAGTTCCTTAAGGGCACAATTGATAATTATACTTATAACTTGAGGTTTAATACAGATTCCATTGTACCTGTTGTTTTGCCTGCACATGTTATCTTTGATTATCAAAGTAAAAGAAGATATTATGTTCTCGAGAGCGAGGCCCGTTCTTAGAAGCTAGAGGTCAAGGCTGCTCGCCGGGCTAAGGAGGCTGCACCAAGAGCCTCCGTGAGCTATCATTCTAACTACTATCCAGGCCACGACTGGTGCTTACCATGCTAGGCGAAAAGCCTAAGCTTGGGGGAGTACGTATTTCCACCGGCATTATATTCATGTTCACAAATATCATTCTAGTTGTCGTTTTCCACACATTTTCATTGTAACATCCATGCTAGATTTATTTCCTCGCTTTCTTCTTGTGTGTTTGATAAACTTTGATAAAATCAAAAAAAAATATTGCTTCTTTTTGGTTTTCCTTTCTAGTTTAATTAGTTGTAGTATTAAAATAAAATCCAAAAAGATTTCTCGATTCTTCTTTTGCTTGTTGGGAGCTCTCCCGTGTAAATAGTTTTTCTCATTTTTTTGTTTCTTTAATTTTCTTTCTTCAAGAAAAACTAAAACTCCAAAAACATTTCAGTGTGTTTCTCTGAGTTTCTTTTCTTTTCATTGAGTTGTACCAAGGAGAAGACCATGATGAAAATGTTGAGTGGCTCTTATATGCATTACTATTGATTTAACAAAGAGCCCATATTACCTTGTCTTCTCCTTTTGAATAAAATGTTTGCAGATTCCAGCTTAGTCCACGGCACTCTCACACTATTATTATGATGAAGGCAATAATTACAATAATAAAATGTCTTCTCCTTTCATATCATTCAATCGTGCAAGTGAAAGGCAATAATGACGATATTTGATGAAGTGACTGTGGCAGAGAGAAGCAGGTATGAACTCAACTTGTTTTGTTTTTTGTAAATATGTTTAACCTAGTATCCATGATTGATCGTATTACGATCAAACATGTTTGCAATGAAAATTACAGATTATAGTTGCTCATGCCACGCTTAAGTAGCTAGGAGTGGATAATGATTTATCTTGCATGTCAACATGCATTAAAATGATTGTGATGTAGTATGATGATATGGTATCCTCCTCTAAATGTTTGTGGCCCGACTTGGCAGATGTTCATGCATGTAGTTGAATCAAAACCAACATAGCCTCTACGATATTTAATTCATGGTGTTCATATCCTACTCATGCTAGTATTCAATATTGATTATGCATAACACATGTTCATGACCGTTTTCGCTCTCTAGATGGTTGCTTCTCAACCTATCTACTAGCCTACGACTGTACTATGCGGAAATACTGCTTGTTGATACGTCTCTATCGTATCTATAATTGTTGATTGTTTCATGCCAATATTATACAACTTTCACATACTTTTGGCAACATTTTATATGATTTATTGGACTAACCTATTGATCCAGTGCCTAGTGCCAGTTCCTATTTGTTGCATGTTTTCTGTTTCACAGAATATCCATATAAAATGAAGTCCAAACACGATAAAAATATACGGAGAGTTATTTTGGAATATATGTGATTTTTGGGAGGTGGAATCAACGCTAACGGAGGCCCACGGCCTCCACAACCCACCAGGGCGCGCCGGGCACCCCTTGGCGGGCCCAGGTGTCTTGTGCCCTCCCCGTAAGTCGGTTGGGGCCATTCCTAGGGTGCAAGGAGGATAATTTATGGAAAAAATCATGTAAAAATTTCAGCGCAATCGGAGTTACGGATCTCCGGGACTTTAAGAACCGGTGAAGGGCCAGAAAACAGGAACAGGAAACAGAAGAGAACACAGAGGGAGATCCAATCTCAGAGGTGCTCCTGCCCCTCCGCCGCCATGGAGGCCATGGACCAGAGGGGGAACTCTCCTCCCATCTAGGGGGAGGCCAAGGAAGAAGAAGAACAAGGGGGGGCTCTCTCCCCCTCTCTCCCGGTGGTGCCAGAACGCCGCCGGGGCAATATCGTGTGACGGCGATCTACTCCAACAACTCGGTCATCTTCACCAACAACTCCATCACCTTCCCCCATCTATATTCAGCAGTCCACTCTCCCGCAACCCGTTGTATCCTCTACTTGAACATGGTGCTTTATGCTTCATATTATTATCCAATACTATGTTGCCATCCTATGATGTTTGAGTAGATCTATTTTGTCCTATTGGTTAATCGTGATCTTGGTTGGCATGAGTGTATATTCTATTATGGTGTTGTCCTACGGTGCCCTCCGTCTCGCGCAAACGTGAGGGGTCCCCGCTGAGGGTGTTGCAATATGTTCATGGTTCTCTTATGGTGGATGGCGTGAGTGACAGAAGCACAGACCCGAGTTTGGGGGTTATGGCGTATGGGAATAAAGAGGACTTGATACTTAATGCTATGGTTGGGTTTCACCTTAATGATCTTTGGTTGTTGCAGATGCTTGCTAGAGTTCCAATCGTAAGTGCATATGATCCAAGTAAGGAAAGTATGTTAGCTCGTGCCCTCATATAAAATTGCAAGAATGATTACCTGTCTAGTTATCAATTGCTTAGGGACAATTCCGCAAATCCTATCACCACTTTTCCACGCTCGCTTTATTAAATTATTAAAACAACACCTAACTTTTATTTCACGTTCTTTATTATCTTGCAAACCTATCCACAACTACAAAGTACTTCTAGTTTTATTCTTGTTCTAGGTAAAGCAAATGTTAAGTGTGCGTAGAGTTGTATTAGTGGTCGATAGAACTTGAGGGAATATTTGTCCTGCCTTTAGCTCCTCGTTGGGTTCGACACTCTTATTTATCCAAAAAGGCTACAAATGATCCCCTATACGTGTGGGTTATCAAGACCGTTTTTGGCGCCGTTGCCGGGGAGCAATAGCGTGTGGGGTGAATATTCTCGTGTGTGCTTGTTTGATTTATCACTAAGTAGTTTTTATTTTCGGTTCTAAGTTGTTCTCTATCTTTAGTTATGGATATGGAACACGAAACACCAAAAAAAAAGTTGTACTTGCTTCTCATGGAGATGTGGAACCTCCTAAAACTCTCGATGCTCGTGATGTGAAAAATATTATGCACTACTTTGATAATCTTGAGGAAACCCCATTCAACTTTATAATTGGAGACACGTTGGATCAACGTGAATACTTTAGGGATTATCGCTTGACTCAAAAATGGAAACTTTAATGTGATCAAATTCATATGTTGCATTGGTATGCTCGGGATCTATGTTTGAGGTATGATTATACTTGTTGCTCTAGGATGAAGGCTCCACACCTTCCCTTCATGTGAATTTAGTGATAATGAAACCTTGGCTTCTTATACTAATGGTAAATATGATTACTATGATGTGGAATGAATAGAATAAATTATTGCTTTTAAGGGTGCTTATGAAATTGAATCTTTGTTTAAAAAGTATGAAGATTTTGATGATTGAGTTTATAGACCTAAATTTCTTGCTATACTTAAATATTGCTATGAGAATTATAAATACAATTCTGATAATGATTTATTTATTGAGGGAAATCTCCGCTGTCCAAGAAGAGACTAATATTTTGCAGGAGTCTATGGAAGAAGAAAGTGATGAAACTGTGAACTCATTGGATGAAAAAGATGATGAGGAGAGCGAAGAACAAAAGGAGGAAGAGCAGATTAGCTACCCATGCCCACCTTCTAATGGGAGTAACTCTCCAACTCATACATTGTTTAATATCCCTTCATGCTTACCGAAGGATGAATGCTATGATAATTGCTATGATCTCATTGATTTACTTGAAATATCCCTTTTTGATGAACTTGATGCGTGCTATTCTTATGGCCATGATGCCAATTTGAATTATGCTTATGGAGATGAACTTGCTATAGTTCCTTATCTTAAGAATGAAATTGTTGATATTGTACCCACACGTGATAGTCCTATTATCTTTTTGAATTCTCCAAACTACACTATATCGGAGCAGTTTGCTCTTATTAAGGATTACATTGATGGGTTGCCTTTTACCATTGCACATGATAATTTTGATGAATATAATATGCATGTGCTTGCTGCTCCTACTTGCAATTATTATGATAGAGGAACTACACCTCCACCACTTTATGTTTCCAACACGATAAAATTGCAAGAAACTGCTTATGCTATGTATTGGCCTTCACTTGATGTGCATGAATTGTTCTTTTATGACATGCCGATGCATAGGAAGAGAGTTAGACTTTGTCATTGCATGATTTATGTTGCTTTGTTCTCACTACTAAATTACAAATCATTGCTAATTAAAATTGGCTTTGATATACCTTGGGATTCGGGTGGATCCATTACTTGAGCATTTTATGCCTAGCTTAATGGCTTTAAAGAAAGTGCGGCCAGGGAGACAACCCAGCAGTTTTAGAGTCATTTTATTCTGTTGTGTGCTTTTATAAAGTTTAAAAACAAAAAAATAGAGGGTAACTTAGAACTTCACAAAAAGAAAAGTGAAAGTGAGAAAGACGAGCATCGTGGAAACGGGAGCATGCCTTGAACTTTGTTCATGCCCATGGAAACTTTGTGAATCTTGATTACAGAAACTTTTCAACAAAAATAATTATCCCCTTGTACAAATCCATTGTATTATAAAAACAATGTGCCAAGATTTGCCTTTAGGATGATTAGATTGCTTGTTGGTATGTGCGGTGCAAAAACATAAACTTTGGTTGTAGTGCATGATTTTACGCTTTTTACTGGAATGTCAAAAGTTTCTGAAACTTTTTGCAAAATGTTGCTATACAAATTGTTTATTTTTTTCCTAATTTTTCAGAATTTTTGGAGTACGGGAAGTATGGTTAAAGTTCAGATTACTACATACTATCCTGTTTAAGACATATTCTGTTTTTGATGCATCCTTTTGCTTGTTTTGATGAAACTATCGATTCTATCGGTGGTATAAGCCATGGAGAAGTTATAATACAGTAGCTACAATGCAAAAATAGAATATGAATTGGTTTGCATCAGTACTTAAAGTAGTGATTTGATTTATTATACTAACAGTCTTACCGAGCTTTCTGTTGAGTTTTGAGTGGATGAAGTGATCAAAGATCGAGGAGGTGTGGATATGAGGAGAAGGAGGAGATGCAAGCGTTCAAGCTTGGTAATGCCCATGGCACCCCAAGTAAATATCAAAGGAGACTCAAGCGTCTAAGCATGGGGATGCCCCGTAAGGCATCCCATCTTTGTTCAACAAGTGTCGGTATGTTTTCGTCTTCGTTTCCTTCATGTGATATGCGTAAATCTTGGAGCGTCTTTTGTGTTTAGTTTTCACTTTTCTTTTATGCACCACGATGGTATGAGATAGTCCACGGTTGATTTATAGAATACTAATTGCACTTCACTTATACCTTTTGAGTATGGCTTTATAAAATGCTTCATGTGCTTCACTTATATCATTTGAAGTTTGGATCGCCTGTTTCTCTTCACATAGAAAAATATTATTCGTAGAATGCTCTTTTGCTTCACTTATATTTATTAGAGCATGTGCAAGTCTTTTGTAGAAAGAAATAAACTCTGATGCTTCACTTATATCTATTTAGAGAGTCAACATGAATTGGTCATTTGCATGGTTATTGGTTAGTCATAAAATCCTACATAAAACTTGTGGATCACTTAATATGATGTTTTTGATTCCTTGCAATTGTTTTGCGATATAGAGGTGGAATATGTGGGTGGTACTAGTAAACAGCTGTGGTTAGTAAGAATATTGGTGTTAAGGTTTGTGATTCCCGAAGCATGCACGTATAGTCTCTCGTTATGCTATGAAGTTGGAACATGATTTATTATTGATTGTCTTCCTTATGAGTGCTGGTCGGGGACGAGCAATGGTCTTTTCCTACCAATCTATCCCCCTAGGGGCATGCATAGTAGTACTTTTCTTCAAGGGCTAATAAACTTTTGCAATAAGTATATGAGTTCTGTATGACTAATGTGAGTCCATGGATTATACGCACTCTTACCTTTTCGCACTTGGCTAGCCTCTTCGGTACTGTGCTTTGCCCTTTATCACCTCGAGAGTCGGTGCAAACTTCGTCGGTGCATCCAAACCCTGTGATATGATACGCTCTATCACACATAAGCCTTATTATATCTTCCTCAAAACAGCCACCATACCTACCTATCATGGCCTTTCCATAGCCAATCCAAGATATATTGTCGTGCTACTTCCACCGCTTCTGTTTTGATGACTTGAGCATTCATTGTCATATTGATTTGCATGATCGTAAGATAGCTAGCATGATATTTCCATGTCTTGTCTGTTTTTTGATATCTCTATTACGCTAGATCATTGTACACACTACAAAAAAGACACATCCATGACATTTTGGGCAGAACGAATTTTTTTCCATACTTATGACACTTCTATGACGATAACTATGACAAAACCCAGTATCATCATAGATGTGGTGGGGTCCTACTTCTATGACAAACAATCATGACAGAAAATGGGCTTTTCGTCCTGGGCGGGCCGGAGACGCAGCTCCATGACATTCTTTGGGCCATCCATGACGGAAAAAACCGTGGTAGAAGCGAGGGCGCGGAAAATATCGGGGAGTTCCTGGTTACGGTGGGTGGTCGGCGGGGCCGAGCGATGCGCGTTTCTCTCGTACGTACGCGCATGTGTGCGAGGCGTTGGGCTCTAACTGAACCCAAGCGAGGCGTTGGGCTCTAACTGAACCCGAGCGATTGCACTGCAGGCTACGCGTTACTGAACCCGAGCGATCGATCGATCCCTTGTTGTTAACTGAACCCGAGTGATTCCTTTGCTACTACTGCTAACTGAAGCCGATCGATGCTGCCTCTGGATGAACGGTGAGCGTTGTTGGGGGTTTGGATGAACAGTTCCTGGTGGGGGGTTGGATGAACAGGACTCCGTGGTAGTAGAGGCCGTTGCCGCTGGATGAACAGGACCCTGATCGATCGAGCCGGTGGATGAACAAGACCCCGTGGAGGGCTGGATGAACAGTAGCCGGTGGAGGCTGGTTGAACAGTAGCCGGTGGAGGGCTGGATGAACAGTAGCCCGTGGAGGGGTGGTTGAACAGGACCCCGTGGAGAGGGCTGGTTGAACAGTAGCCGGTGGAGGAGCGCCCGATGGAGGCTAGATGAACAGGAGCCCGTGGATGAACAGTCGCAGGTGGAGGCTGGAGGAGGTCAACGGTGGAGATGAACAGTATCCCGTGGAGTCCCGTTTTGCGGTGCGCCACACCCCTCCCGATGAACAGGACCCCCGTTCCGATCGTAGCGCTCAAACACAAGTCCGTTTCCTCCATTTTACGGTACGCCACACCCCTCCCGATCAACAGGACCCCGTTTCGACCGTAGGAGGTCCGTTTCCTCCGTTTTGCGGTACGCCAGACCCCTCCTGATGAACAGGATCCCGATTCGACCGTGGCCGGTCGAACACAAGGCCGTTTCCTCTGTTCTGCGGTACGCCAGGCTTCGTTTCCATCGGCTGTTCCGTCCAAGCCGGTTGGCTCCCGATGAACACGACGACACATTCCGTTCCAACCCAGCCAATTGCCTCCCCATGATCACGACGACGACGCAACTTCTCCACCCAGCCATGTACACGAGCCCTGGCCGTATGTATGCGTGAGTAGGCGTTCAAGACCACGCCCGTATGTACGTACGTGGCCGTATTTTCTTTCTTGCACCCTGGCCGCTGTACGTACGTGTACATGCTATGTGCGCGCCTCTACTATGACACGTGCGTGCCTCTACATCGACCAGTATGTACGTACACGTTCGCGACCAGAATGACAACGCTATGTACGCTTCGACTAGGTGGGTCCCGACTGTCAGGCACTTCCTTCCATGCGAAGATGTAGTTGGTGGGTCCCAGCAGTTAGGGGGGAAACATTTTTTCGTGAAATATGGTGGCCCGTCCGGTGGGTCCCTGCTGTCAGGTGGAGGAATCATTATTTTCCCCGTAAAAAGGAGGCACTTCCTTACTGCGGCCATGGACCCAGCTGTCAGCCTCTCCACGTACAGTACTCTTCTGATGGAAGTCGTTCCTTTACCACGTTGACCACGCCGCACCGAGAGCACCAGGGCGGTGGACAACGGTGAGGCCTAGGAAGGGGACGACGTGGAGCCGGGGAAGACGCGACAGTGGTTGCCCACGTGGAGAGGAGTAGAGGGTTCACTGGTTTGGCTGCGGTGTGAGGCTGACGTCGCCGTAGAATAACAGGGGATGTGGGTGAGTAGAGGGATGCCCAGGCCAGTGGTGGGAGTAGTAGGGGGCGGTGAGGCCTCCGCGGCATCACAGTTGGCCACAGGAGGCAGGAGCACGTGGCACGATCGGCGCAGCTTTGGGCGGCTAGAGCAAGAAGACCAGAGATTGAAGAAGCACTACGGCCGTTGGATGGACATCGTATGGTCACTGGAGCTAGAATCATCCATATTGACTAAGTTGACAAAGTCCTCCATCCCCGTCAACTTAGTAGGCCCACAAGTCAGCCTCCCATTATGCCGGGTCCCAGCTTGTAGGGGGAGTATTCATTTTTTTGTGCGTAATAAGGAGGCACTTCCTTGCGTACGAAGATATAGCTGGTGGGTCCGAGCTGACAGCGGCGGGGACGTTTTTTTTGCGAAATACAGAGGTCCTTACGGTGGGTCCCAGATGTCAGGTGGAGGAATCATTATTTTGCACGTAATAAGGAGGCATTTCCTTGCGTGCGGCCGTGGACCCAACTGTCAGCCTCTCCACGTACAGTCCACTTCAGATGCATGTCGGTTGTTGACCACGTTGACCACGCCGCGCCGAGAGCACCAGGGCGGTGGACGACAGCGAGGCGAAGGGAACGACACGGAGCCAGGGAAGACTCGGCAGTTGTTTCCCACGCGGAGGGGAGTACGAGGGTTTACTGGTTCGTCTGCCGTCGCCGGAGAATAACAGCAGGTGTGGGTGAGTAGAGGGATGGCTAGGCCAGCGATGGGAGTACGGTGGGGCGGTGAGGCCTGCGCGGCAGCATAGCCGGCTACGGGAGGAGGGAGCAGGCAGTCCCGCCGGCTCTTGTTTGAGCGGCTGGAGCAGGAAGAGCAGAGATTGAAGAAACACGATGGCCGTTGGATGGACATCCAACAGTCACTGCTTGTGCGTCAACCTTTTTTTTAGGAAAGCCTCAAATCTGTGGAAAACAACATATAGCACATCTGCCATTATTTCTAATAATTTACAGCCCATTTGCTAAATCTTAAGGGTTTTTTTGGAGCCCATATTCTTTTTGTTAGCATTACAGCCCATATTGTGGCCATGGTTAAAAAATTATACGAAATTTTGCATATTTCGGTGCGGTCCGAACTGTTTTTAATGCCAAAATTTTGAGCCACATTCAAACTGATTTTAGAAATAAATGTATATCAATATAAAATCCAACAAATTGTCCACGCATAAAAATCAATGCAATTTAAAATCTCGAAATGAAAAAAAAGAAATTTGAAACTAATGCTGGTTTGATGTGTTTTAAAAATGTATAGCCTATTTGTCATTGCTGATAGGCCATTTTCTCGGTCAGCCGAATGAAGCTCTCCTCGTCTTGAAAGATTTGCAGCCCAACAGGCCTGACAAAGCGACTTACTTGACAAATCACAAAAAAATTGGGCTAGCCATTTTCAGAAAGAAAGAAAAAAATTACTGGGCTGGTCTTTGGTAAACATAAAAGAAAAGGCTGTCTAGACAGGCCAGAGTGCCCCGCACAGCCCAGTTGACACCCTGCTTCCGTCTCAAAAACAAATTAGATAAATGCCACTCCAATTATGGCGATTCATAAAAATGCCACTGCAATTTCCAAACTTTGAAAAATGCCATTGCAATTTTTGCAAAGTTTGAAAAACGCGACCGCAATTTTTGCAAACTTTGAAAAACGCCACTCCAGACTTCGAAAAATGCCACCGGAAATGGCATTTTTCAATGTTTGCAAATTGCAGTGGCATTTCTCGGAATCGCCAGATTTGGAGTGGCATTTATCAAATTAATCCAAAACAAAAATAACTGGGCGAGCTACTGGGTCCCTGGCGTCAGCCGCTCGTTGTGAAATTCTCCCGTTTATTGACTATGTTGACAATGGCATGGGACCCAGATGTCAGAAATCCATTAGGAGGAGCCATTTTTTGTTGGCTTGAAATAAGGAGGCACTTGCTTGCGTACTGCCATGACCTTGGTGGGTCCCTGCTGTCATCCTCTCCACATACAAACATCTCCTGATTGTGTACGCGTCAACCTGGTAGGCCCACAAGTCAGCCTCTAAACCCGTGGCAGACAAATACAACCCATTTAAGAAAATAACAGCCCATTCCATACGTTCAAACGGAAAGTTCAACATTCAGAGCCAAGTAACAGGTCTAATCCAGATATAGAGTACTGAACTTCTAGGTTGACAACCATCATAGCCAAGTTAACTATCTACTCCCACTAATACTCTAGTAGTGTACAAGTACTAACTTACTCTTAGCTAACTAGACGATGCCGACCGCCATATGCGGTACACGCTAAACGCTGGCACCAGCATCCTCCACCTCGCCTCGGACTTGCCAGAGGTGCGATAGGGCACGTTGCTCGCACGCGTTGGCCCTTTCCATGCTGGCGTGGTCCATCGAAGCTTCGGCTTCTAAGCGGGAAACCCACTTGACGAGCTTGTAGTAAAATTCGTCGTCGCGAACGTGTGCGTGCCCGACAGCCTCCAGGGCTATTTTCCTCCAGGGCTATTTGCCGGGTGCCGGCCTCCACGTAGTCGGCCCAGTTGCGGGCGCTCTGCTCGCGACTCAGAGCGTCGGTGCGCTGCTGCTCCATGTCCCGCTGGCGGCGCAAATCAGCGATACGCTGCTCCTCCGCCAGGCGGTCGCGCTCCAACAACTCCTCATACTCCGCATTGCCATCTAAAGACCGATAGAATGCCTCCTCCCTCCGTCTACCTTCCGGTGAAAGACCGAACACTAGTTCCGGCGGTGACCGCCTCCGGCGTCGCCTATCGCGCACTGGCGGGGGCATGGCGGACGTGGCGAAAGCGAGGATAAATGGCGAGCGACGTCGGGCCGGTGGGGGCTTATGAGGATAGGGCGAGTTGGGTGATGGTGCCACCGGAGAAGCCCGGAAACAGTAATTATAGGCGGAAGGTAGGCGAACCAGCGTGTCGCTGGAAATGCGACAGTCATCGCGGTCATCGGAATTCAATGCATAAGCAGGCATGGCTTTGCACGCCAGCTTGACGTGGAAAACTAGAAAAACTGAAATTATGACTGTGACGTCCCGTCCCATCAGTGGTGCGTCCCGTCCGTGCTGGGTCGCATGCCGGCATGACGGTCAAACGAGTGCACTCGAGTCATCCAGATGAGGTACTCCCTCCTTGTCAAAAATGATTCCACCACTCATCATCTACCTTGGTTGGTGAGATTTTTGAATTAAGCCCCGCAAACCGGAAAGGAGGTAGTATGTGCGTGATCCGTTATTTATTTGTGTAGGATCGAGTAGGTCGTTTTTTGAATTGAGCCCTGCAAACCGGAAAGGAGGTAGTAGGTGCGAAATCCGCTATTTATACGTGTAGGATCGAGTAGGTCAGACAGTGTACGTGTAGGATCGAGTAGGTCGGATGGTGTACGTGTACGATCGCATTAGCTGATGAACGTTCGCTGGGAGATAGGGCATTTGCGAACGTTTTTGCTGGCAGTTTCTTCAGATTCGCATGGCATTTTCTTGAGAGTAGCTTGTCAGTTTCTTCAGAGGTAGGCATTTTTATTCAAAAAACTGCCACTTCGGATCTTGCGTCACAACTAAAACTGCCAGGAGCGCATTAGTAGGCTAGCTAGTGATCGATCAGTAACTTGTAAACACTGAGAACGCAGAAATAAGGATCATGTTGTGCACAACAGTAAGAGCCGATCCGTTCGAAATGTTCACACGAGACTCACAAGCCTGGCATTGTAATATGTTCAAATTAGTCGCCCAAATTCAAAACCAACTAGTACGATTCCCATACATAAGATCAACATGTTAATGCATCTCAATGATTCACAGATCATATACAAATATGTAGCTCCAAAAGCAAAGATCTAGAAAAACATAGGTTCTTCCTACTAACATGGATGCTTCTCTTGGCCAACATTCAGTACAGAGTGAAAGTCAAATTTGTTTGTGAAGTCTACAATTCCTCTTGCAAACGTAACTAGTTTGACCAACAGCTGGAATGACTATGTTGTCCAATAAAGCACTGAAGCTCCAAAAGCAATGAAGCACCTAGTGTTGGCCAATAAATAGTACAGTACTACTTTTCTGCAGTCCATGAAGTGACTATCCAATCTTTCTGTGTCTATTTTCAAATGGCACTGCATGCAGTGACTATATTATTCTCTTGTGCAGTTCAACCAAAATTGCGGTCACTTTGTTTGTTTGCCAAATAGCAATGGGCAGACATCTCTGTCTGCACGAATATCAAGCAGCTAGTAAACATATACCCCACCTTGTATTTTTGGTTTAAACACGTCTCTTCCGCTTAGCATCTGTCATGTTTTGCACTGGACAATTTGATACAGTCATGTTTTGACCTGGACAATTTCATACTAAATTGATTTGCTGGTTCAGAGCAGAAATATTGCGCCTATTCTTCATCAGACTCAGGATATCCATGTTCGCAGTGATGGAAGAGGTGAAATCGATACAACCGAAATTGAGCATCCAATCATTGAATCCTGTCCTGCACCTCCAATGTAGGTCCACCCTGCCAATAAATTCACATGCAAACCACTAGTATTACTATCTAATGACAGTACAAAAAGAGTAGCAAGATAGTAGCAAACCATGTACCTTCGTAATGAACAGCTCATAGTGCCACCAATTGGATATAAAGGTTTGGAAGAAAACATGCTCCTAATGTTGAACCATTTGGACTTTTTGTGCAGTTCCACTAAAATCGAGCATCCCTGTTTGCATAGATATTGAAAGTGTGATTACTATAAAAGTGGCACTAGTTGAAGCATAGACTCACAAATATAAGCATTCCAATTTCTTAATGGGAAAAGGTAGCAAGACTGTTTCTAACCACCTGTTTGAAGGAATAAATAAGGCAACATCGGCTGATGTCAGGAAGGCATACATAGTTTTTTCTGAAAAATTGAGCCATTCCTGACCTTTCCTCTTCTTTTAAGCATATTTTGTGCAGTTCAACTAAAATAAAATGCCATCACCGCCTTGACAATTCAGTGACACTGTACACAAGGAAATGACTTAACATTACATCATGATGTCAGGTATGTAGTCGACAGGCATTAGAGACAAACATACAGACCTCCTCCGATAACATAATGAACATTAATTTTAACAAAGGTGTGACTAGCTTTACCGGGATAATTTGAGTGAACTCTACACCCTCTGTTCCTTAATATAAGACGTTTTCGCAGTTCAATTTAAAGTACCCAAACGTCTAGTATTTAGAAAAACAGGTAGTAGTTTTCTTGAGCACATATCTGGGAAAGCTTGCCACACTTTATATATGTCCATACGCTAATGCAACACCATTCGAATAGTACAAATATACACTAATCCAGTGGCTAGTGCAACAGTAGAGTAGTTATTTTATTACAGGGTACAGTACAATGGTTTTACTGAACAGATTTCCATAAGCTCTAGCACTGGAAGATTTCTATAAGAATTAACAATACAAAATGTAAAGGTAACAAGTTTCAGCATTGGTATACTAGATGTGCAAGAGCATTAAACCAAATACAAAAGTCTGAAGGTAACTAGCATTATTAACTAATGACAGTATAAAAAAATTGCAAACCATGTACCTTCAAGGTAAATATCATTTCGAACTCGAGGGGACCTAAAAATTGCTATCCCAATCTTGATAATCGATCAAACATAAAAACTTGATCGAACGAATCAAGAGAACAACTGGAGGAGGAGGTGCCCACTCTTGACCTTTCCTCTTGACACTGTACAAAAAAAATTGAGTTATCTCATGAAAGTGAGGTATGTAATCTATAAGCATTAACAGTGCAAAAATCTGAAGGTAGTAACAAGATTCATCGTTGGTATACTAGTTGTGCAACAGCATTAGAATGCCTTAGCTGAAAAATCTTTAATACATCCACAATCAACAGCTAACCCTGAAATAATCTAGTGACATTAAATGGCATTGCTTAAATTTATCGGTGGCATTAGACTGAGTGCGGCATTAGTTAAATGTGGCATCACTTTAGCAGTAGCATTGCTTGACTTGACCGCTGGCATTATACTAACAGCAAAAAATTGGCAATAAGAGCATGGGAGGCCCATTCGGACAGTGGGCGTACCAGTACGATGTACCTCCACACACGCATAGAGTGGTGAGGGAGTTATGGTTGCCCAGAGCAACAAATATCCAGGCAGCATATGTGGAATACGTCCCATGTTTGTTCTCTTTAGCTACTGATTTTCCCCTTTTCAACCTAGATGCGGGTTCGATGCCTAGTCTCTTGGACAGTACAGTCTCCCTTCCTTTCCTTATTGAACCCAAACATGGATTAGTCTGCATGAAGTAGGGTTTCCTTTATTAGTGCAAGTTAAGGTTTTTGTCTGCGTGACGAGCAGAGCACAGGATAGCAAATTGGGAAGATGGTGGAGTGGAAAAAGATCCACATGCAGCGACGTGGCAGATAGGGCAATAGAACAAGGGTATGGTTCGAAAAGAGGTAGCATACCTGAGGGTCAGCGGGAAGTGGCTTCGCTCGTAGTCGTCGTCCTCCGCACACACTACGGCAGCGAGCTTGGGGACGGAGGCCATCCCGCGCGGGCGCTAGGTCTGACAGGACAGCATTGTCGTCAGTGCGTGACCTCGCTCATCGACGACGAGTGCGTCAATGCTGCACGTCCTTTTCTTCCCCGGTGGATCTATGGCCATCGGTGAGGAGGGAGAGAGAGGCCGTCTTTTCTAGATCTGGAGAGAGGGTGATAGTCTGAGAAGCAAGTGGGTAGCCCTTTGCAAGAAAGCGCAGAAGCTCCAGCCTATATATCTTTTTTATACTACTAGTACTAGAGGTGGAGTAGTGGTAGAGTAGTTTATATTTTCTCTGCATACAGTACCAGTTAGTCGTGCTTCAAAACTGAATGGCACGCCATTAAAAAAATAAAGGTCGATAACTAATGCGGCACCTCGGGCCAATGTGGCCAGATAGCATTTTGCACGAGAAATTACACACCATGTTTCGTTGCCTTGTGGTCCCGTTCCAACATGTCAGTGAGACGACGGCGAGTCCTTTTGTACAATTTCCGAACGGACGTCTATGTAGGCCGGGGCGCCTCTTCGTGTACCGTGGCAACCGTCCACCGACTCTTCGCCTTTCCCTCTCGATTTGGAACTGTTGTCGCACGCTCTTCCTCCCTCCTCCATTTGCCTTCACCCTCCCTTCCGCCATTGTTCGATCGTCTTCTCCATGGAGGGAACAGGCCGGAAACGACCCCGTTATTCTTGCCCCGACCTGAAAGATGATGTGGTGGAGGAACTCATTGATGGGTTCGATGTCATCACCTCGGCTAGCATGGCAGGTTCGTTCAAGACCATGCTCGACTCAACTAATAACATCATTACAAGGAACCCAAGGGTCCAGGAGCGGTTTGATCTCCCCTATGTTCTTCGCCGTGACCCTGCTGACTGGCGCGCGGACGACACAGGCATCACCTTGTGCAAGTTGGTGCTGCTTGATAATGATACGTGTGATGTTAAGATGCCATCTCTTGAGGGTAAGGCTTGGGCAGGCGCAAATGGAGATTGGGTTGTTTATATTGGGTACAACTGCGAGTGGGAACTTGTGAATGTGTACACTCGTAACCGGGTTGCACTTCCAAAAATCTCAGACTGCCCAGAGGTTGAGCACACTGGTATTCTACGTACATTCAACTACGATCATGGTGACTGTCGTCTACAGAAGATAGCAATTTGTCGAGTTCCCGACCGCTCTTGGGGTTATAGGAATGCTTGTGTTGTCTCTATCTTCGACAAACTTGTTGCCGTCCTTCATGGTTTGACTCAATGGATATTGCTCAAAAATCAGTTTCAGTTTCTATACACGGATGAGTATTGTGACGCAATTCAATACGAGGGTCTTGTGTTTTCTGCAACCACTCGTGGCACCGTTTTTGCATGGAATCCTTATGCTTTCGGTACGTTTGTCTTCCACCGTAATTATAATTGTTTCATCCACATGCATGCGGGTTAGCTAGTTTCCCTTTACTAATTAACCTTCTTGTCTTTCCGAGGTCCTGTGAACGTTCCACCACCTATACTTGAAATTTTTTATAACCAAGGGGGAGATGACGACGATGATGATCACGAGCATGACGACCCATATACTCAGTGGCACCTGGCAACTTATTCTGATGGATCACCTCTTCTTGTCTGTATACAGGGCACTGCTGATGTTACTAAGGAAGCAGGTGTTGTCTCCCATGGTCGCACTCTCCGGACCTATTCCAACATCCGTTGCAGGGTATTAGGGATGCATACTACTGTGCTAGCGCGAACATCTTCTCCCTGGTTTAATATTAATACTCTAGTAGGAAACTCGCTCTTCCTTGGACAAAACTATCCAATCATGGTGAAAGGCGATCCAACTGCTGTTGACACAATGTTACTACCATTTATGACAAGCAAATGTATCTATACCTCGGACATTGCTATGGTTCCCTACCGTGGCTATCACAATATGCGCCCTGACATAGGCCGCTTCAGCCTAGATGATCAGTCCTGCGTTGGTCTCGAGATTGACAGTAGCAGCCCCTTCCCAGAGAATCACTTCTAGTTCAAAGTAAGCATTTCCAACGCCGAGGATTGGTTGAGCTGAAGTTCATTTCGTTGATTGTTATTTGTTGTGTGATGAAAACTTTAGTATTTACTAGAATGTATCGTCGTTGTCGTTGTGGGTTCATGACCTGTTGTATGTAATAAAATGATATGCCTGTGATAAACTTAATAAATTTATGAATGGCTTTCGAGCCGCTTCTCTGAGTGGGTGTTGCGACGAGGCAAAAAAATATTTTCCAAATACATAATTGTACGTGCATTGGAACAGGTTATCGGATGAGTCCAATCAACAATAGTACTACTACTATTTGTACTAGCTTCACATGCTTCGCGCGTCGGGCGGGTGTTTTTACTGTAGCTGTGAATCCCATCATCCTAGGTCCTCGGATGAGTCCAGTAGAAATTGCATTCTGATGTTTGGGTTCAAACTTTCAAAACTGCTGCACTATCTCTACGTCTACGTATACGTAATACAACAAGTTTTAAACTTGAGACCAGCCACCCACCCTCACAAAGAAATTTTTTTAACCTAGCACAGACTCCAGGAAATTTGGCCATAGTGTGAGGTGGGCCATATGTTAATGTGTTCGCTGTACGTAACCAACACCTTGAATCCTCCATATATGTAGTAGGGTGGCATGGGTCAGAACAAGCATTCACGTCCAGGAGTACGGCACACGACACCAGCATGACTTCCATCTAACACCATATTTCTTGGAGTCCGCGCTACAGCTATCTCTTCAACCTCGTCGTTTCTCTAACTCAGCCATCGTGCGGCGGGCGAGGTGGGTGTTTGCCGATAGTCGGTTTCCTCAACTGCAGTCCCACTTGTAAGGCCAACTCCAACGCACAACCCCAAATGGACCTCCGTTTTGCCCGGATTCTGTTCATTTGGGTAGGGCAATGGGGTCGTGTCCGGGCCATTTCTCGGATGCGGTGGTCGTGCGCCCAACGCGCGGACACATCCCGGCTGCGTACAGTTTTCTTTGCAAACACATAACATTTTTTCATCATTTGATTTTTGGTACATGGAAATACATCACCAAAATTTGACTAGAAAAGCAAGACCATAGAAAACAAGAACCACAAGAATACATTTTAGATGATATCCAACTTCCATAACTACTCCTGTAAGTTGGATTAGTGCCTTCTCAATGCATTCATTGTTGATCTGCGGAGGCTCAATCTTGCGTGCTTCTTTGTTCTTCGAGTGTAAAGAAGTAGACGTTGCTTCCTCGCATCTAGTATCATGTCTAGCCTCTATTCTATCAACAAGTGCACTAGTCTCATCTCTAGCCTCTACGCTAGCTAAAAGTGCTTGAACATCTACTAAATTGCGCTCTATCAATATATCGATGTACTCTTCTTCCCAATACCAAAACTTGCATCCATTCTACACAATAAAATTTTAAGTTAGCACAACTAGTCTAATCCGAGAGCACAACCGAAGCTAAAGTAGCACATACCCCATCAGTTGAGCACTTGATGAACACCCATCCGGGATGTTCCGGCGTTGTAGACACGCGGCGCAAGACCTTCTTTGGGCAGTCGTCGCACGTAATGAGTGGCAACGGTGCGCCGACGAGCTTTCGGGCCAGCACCGAGCCCGGCCGACCGCCATTCATATATCTGTCAGCGGACCGCCGACGGTGTAGATCCAAGCGGCTAGAGGAGGAGTCAGTACCTGCATGCGGCCTTGTCGGGGCCTTCCGGCCTGGTCCCCGGCCAGTCCATGGTGCGGCGCGGCTTCCCATAGCCGGGCAAGCTCAAGCCCGACCGGATCCTCTCCAAATCCGGCCGCCGGGTGCGCAAAACACGTAGCAGTGGTTGGGTAGCTCCGGGGTGTCGAGGGAAAGGGGGCTGAGCGAGCGCGCGTCCGAGCTGCACGCGCTGGAGTTGGCCTAGCGGCGTCGCGGACCAACCGTGTGGGGGTGCGAAGTGGCTTCGCTCGTGTGGGGGACGGAAGCCATCCCGCACGGGCGCTAGGTCTGACAGGACGGCCCTGTCGTCAGTGTGTGACCTCTGTAGCAACCGTGCGCTCCCCACTAGCCTCTTCGTTGACATGTGGTCCCGTTCCAACATGTCAGTGAGACGACGGCGAGTCCTTTTGTACAATTTTCGAACGGACGTCTATGTAGGCCGGGGCACCTCTTCGTGTACCGTGGCAACCGTCCATCGACTCTTCGCCTTTCCCTTTCGATTTGGAACTGTTGTCGCACTCTCTTCCTCCCTCCTCCATTTTCCTTCACCCTTCTTTCTGCCATTGTTCGATCGTCTTCTCCATGGAGGGAACAGACCGGAAACGACCCCGTTATTCTTGTCCCGATCTGAATGATGATGTGGTGAAGGAACTCATTGATCGGTGCGACATCATCACCTCGGCTAGCATGGCAGGTCCATTCAAGACCATTCTCGACTCAACTAATAACATCATTACAAGGAACCTAAGGGTCCAGGAGCGGTTTGATCTCCCCTATCTTCTTCACCGTGACCCTTCTCACTGGCGCGCGGACGACGGAGGCCTCGCCTTGTGCAAGTTGGTGCCGCTTGATAATGATACGTGTGATGTTAAGATGCCATCACTTGAGGGTAAGGCTTGGGCAGACGCAAATGGAGATTGGGTTGTTTATATTGGGTCCAACTGCGAGTGGGAACTTGTGAATGTGTACACTCGTCACCGGGTTCCACTTCCAAAAATCTCAGACTGCCCAGAGGTTGAGCACACCGGTTATGACCGTACTTTCAACTATGGTCATGGTGACTGTCATCTACAGAAGATAGCAATTTGTCAAGTTCCCGACCGCTCTTGGGATTTAATGGAATATGTAGTTGTTGCTATCTTCGCAAGCTTGTTGCCTTCCTTCATAGTTCGACTGGATGGATATTGCTCAAAAATTAGTTTCTATACAAGGATGAGTACTGTGATGCAATTCAATACGAGGGTCTTGTGTTTGCTGCCACCACTCGTGGCACTGTTTTTGCATGGAATCCTTATGCTTTCGATACGTTTGTCTTCCACCGTAATTATAATTGTTTCGTCCACATGCATGCGGGTTAGCTAGTTTCCCTTTACTAATTAACCTTCTTGTGTTTCCAAGGTCCTGTGAACATTCCACCACCTATACTTGAAAAAATTTATAACCAAGGGGGAGATGACGATGATGATGATCACAAGCATGAGGACCCATATACTCAGTGGCGCCTGGCAATTTATTCCGATGGATCACCTCTTCTTGTCTGTATACACGGCACCGCTGATGTGACTAAGGAAGCAGGTGTTGTCTCCCATGGTCGCACTCTCCGGACCTATTCCAACATCCGTTGCAGGGTATTCGGGATGGATACTACTGTGCTAGCGCCAACACCTTCTCCCTGGTTTAGTATTGATACTCTTGGAGGAAACTCGCTCTTCCTTGGACAAAACTATCCAATCATGGTGAAAGGCGATCCAGCTGCTGTTGACACAACGTTACTACCATTTATGAGAAGCAACTGTATCTATACCTCGGACATTGCTATGCTTCCCTACCGTGGCTATCACAATATGGGTCATGAAATAGGCCGCTTCAGCCTGGATGATCAGTCCTGCGTTGGTCTCGAGATTGACAGTAGCTGGCCCTTCCGAGACAAACTCTTCTGGTTCAAAGCAAGCGTTTCCAACGCCGAGGAGTGGTTGAGCTGAAGTTCATTTCATTGCTTGTTATTTGTTGTGTGATGAAAACTTTAGTATTTACTAGAATGTTTTGTTGGAACTAATCTATAATCCAACATGTATCCTCGTTGTCGTTGTGTGTTGATGACTTGTTGTATGTAATGAATGGTACATTTGCATATGCATGTCATAAACTCAATTTATAAATGGTTTTCGACTCACTTCTTGGAGTGTTAGTGCCGTAGTAGTATAGCCAGCATCCGTAGTAGTATGAAGTTGCCACATCACATAGAGCCAACCAATAGTTAGTTCTAGTTAGATCAACTAGAGCTAGGTGTCGCACGGAGGCCGAGAAATATGGTGATAGCGTGACTGCGTGAGGTGGGCTTGTACGTAGTATGATGTAGGCACAGGGCTTGCCGTGTTTCCTACTCCTCCGGTCTAAATGTGGAGAAGATTTGGTCGAGTTCTTCCTCCTTTTGCCGACACGTGGGACATCCAGCATCCAGGTCGTGTCATGCAAGAAAATGGAGTGGTAGTTGAAGCCACGTGATGTGCATCTTGGGTTAAACTGTAAATAGAATCTTACTACTCTTGAGTAACTCCAAAAGCGGCCACCGAAGATCTTTATTGGATTTGTTTTTCATCACCAGCACGTCGAGGTGAAAGATGTGCAGGTTCAGTGGGTCCTCTTGCGTTTTCACTGACATGTGGGACCGCGTGTGAGCAAACAGACGATGGGCTCCGCGCGTCTGCTGGCTGGCTGAGAAGAGAGATAGAGGAGGGCTGAGCACGGACTCCAGGAAATTTGTTCTACGTAACCAGCACCTCGATATAGGCTCGATATAGTGGGGTGGCATGGGCCATAACTAGCATTCACGTCTAGCAGTACGGCACACGCCACCCACACGAGTCCCATCCGACACCAATTTTCTTGGAGTCCGTGCTACAGCCATCTCTTCTCCCTCCTGTTTTCTCAGCCATCGCGCGGTGGGCGGGGTGGGGTTTGCCGATAGTCGGTTTGCTCAACTGCGGTCCCACTTGTAAGTGAAAATGCAACACAGCACGCATTCCCCTTGAGCGGCGTGCCGGACCAACCGTGTGGGGGTGCGACGCGAACACGGCAGGCTTTTCCTTTTGAACTTGTAACTTGTAAAATTTGGTTCTGCTCCATGGCGTGACCGATAGATAGAAATAACGATTTCCCTAGAGTAATGAGAAGTTTGGTTCTGGCGCGGTTCATGCATGGAGTACATACGAAAATTATGAAGTTGATGCGAAAAGGTAAGATAATACTACTACATGGATTTGACAGAAAGATAAAGATACATACGGATCCATCAACAACATCCTCACGCCCTAGTGCGCCGGGTCACCAACCGACGTGTGAGGAGCAGCGGCGTTGGCGGCGAGCTCAACGTGCTTCTGAACAATGCCGTCCAAGGTTGCCCTGCGGGTCAAGAAGGCCAGCGACCTATCGTCCTCCTTTGGCACGTAGTAGTCCTTGTGGACGATTTGCGCGTAGACGTGCGTGATTATGTCGACGGTGTCTTGCTGCACCAGGCGCTGCGCGACGAGCGCGACCTCGAGGTGGACATTCTCCGGCGCGGCGGGGGGCAGTCGCAGGGCCACCAGTGCGTCGAAGAGGTTGTCACCATAGAGGCCGTTGAGGGTGGCGGGCATCGCAGAGCCTGGTCAAGGTCGTCCGCGAGCTTCTTGACAACGGTGAACTTGTCGAGGAAGCTCACGAGGACCTTGTCTAACAAGGAGACGAAGCTGTCGTCCAAGCGGCCTCTCGCCCTGGCGGCTCAAGCATGACCTGGAGACGTTCCTCGATGTCGGGCCACAGGCCGGCGTCGTGGACCATCTGGCACAGCCGGCTGATGCTCGCGCTCATCGCCTCCATGGGTGTAGCTTCTAGTCAATTGATCTTGTGATTGGAGTGATCACTCTTGCCCTTGGTTAGGGTGCGTAGATGCATAGGATTTCATAGATTGGACTGGCGGGGAGCCTTTACATGAGAAGTGCAGACTGCGTTGCATTCAAGTGTGTGTTGGCCATCTACTCCTCGGCCCTCTACTGCACTCGCCTTTGGCTGTATGACAGGTGGGCCAGCCACCTGTTGGGCCCACGTGTCATTCACCCAAACGCAAGTGCAGTAAGTCAATGAAGCTGTGTCCCCCTCCGTCCCTAAACACTTAGGCATGGTACATTAACTCCCTCCTTGTTTCTTATTTCGTGACATATCAACCAATGAGAGATGTGGGCCGTGCATGCTTTCAATGACTTGAGACTACCAAACATGACATGCAGTGGTTAGTTCATTGCATGTAATCCTATTAATTAGCAAAAAGACATTAAGTTCTCTCGCTTTCCCCTTCGTCTTGGTCACGGTGCACAACCTAAGAGCATGGTTAATAGTATAGCCAGCTGCTGGCTATATGATGTTGCCATGTCATAGTAGAGCCATCACTTGTAGCCACTCATACAATAAGGTTAGCTATAAGGCTGGCTATAAGAGTACTACTTTTTCTCATCTTCTCTCTCTCTTTCTCAATATTTATTGTATATCGGCCTAGGAATCCGCATATAGCTAGGCTCTTGCATGAGAGCCCACTCCTCTTTTTCACTTGCTCTAAGATGACTTAGACTAGCCACAGTGGGAGTAACTTCAGCAGTAACATCGAGTCCAACTCAACAAATTTGCTTATGTGGAAATGAGTTAATGAGGAGAGAGGTAGTTTGAGTAACTTAGCTAGTTATTACTGTAACATCACATGTCCCAATGCAATATGAGTCTATAACCTAATAAATGAGGCTTTGCATGTTACCATACTTATGTTACTACCCACTATGAAAGGTAGTAACATAGTTTAGGGATATGTGTATGTTACTAGTGTATGTTACTCTTCATTGTGGCTAGTCATACACCTAGACGGAGGGAGTAGTCTCAAGTCATTGGATGCATACGCACCCCACGTCTCGTATTTGTATTGGGTGATTTCTTTTTTCGTGGCAAGAAACAGAGAATGAGGTGGCCAGGTGGGTAGTTAATGCACTGCGCCTAAAAGTTTTGGGATTACTATTTGGTTTTCGTAACGTGGCTAATGCACCAGTACGGAGGGAGTACAATAGTAGTCTTTGATTGCAAATTTTCGTTGGTAGCTTACAAAGCTGAGCGCTCGGTGAGTACAATAGTAGTCTGATTGATGAGACTTCAGATTTGAGCCATCTACCGGAAGGAATAAAACAATACACCATGTATTTATTTACAGAGGGAGTAGTACATTTTTTGTGACATGCATTACTAGATATTGCTAGTCAAATACTAAATCCAGACGTGGTAGTACTACTAAATCCAGACGGTGGTGCTAGTGTTGGGGAACATAGTAATTTCAAAAAAAATCCTACGCACACACAGGATCACGGTTATGCATTGCAACAAGAGGGGAGAGTGTTGTCTTCGTACCCTCGTAGACCGAAAGCGGAAGCATTAGCACAACGCGGTTGATGTAGTCGTACGTCTTCACGATCCGACCGATCAAGTACCGAACATACAGCACCTCCGAGTTCAGCACACGTTCAGCTCGATGATGTCCCACGAACTCCGATCCAGCAGAGCTTTGCAGGAGAGTTCCGTCAGCACGACGGCGTGATGATGGTGTTCATGACGCTACCGACGCCGGGCTTCGCCTAAGCACCGCTACGATATGACCGAGGTGGAATATGGTGGAGGGGGCACCGCACACAGCTGGGAGAGATCAACAGATCAACTTGTTGTGTCTCCAAGGGGTGCCCCCCTCCCCGTATATAAAGGAGTGGAAGAGGGGGAGGGCCGGCCCTCTCTTTGGCACGCCCTAGGGGAGTCCTACTCCCACCGGGAGTAGGATTCCCCCTTTCCTAGTAGAACTAGGAGCCCTTCCAAGTAGTAGGAGTAGGAGAGAAGGAAAGGGAAAAGAGAAGAGAAGGAAGGAGGGGGCGCCGCCCCTCCCCCTAGTCCAATTCGGACTAAGCCTTGGGGGGGCGCGCAGCCTTCCCTCTCTCTTTCCCCTAAAGCCCAATAAGGCCCATATACTCCCCGGCGAATTCCCTCAACTCCCCGGTACTCCGGAAAATACCCGAATCACTCGGAACCTTTCCGAAGTCCGAATAGAGTCCTCCAGTATATCGATCTTTAAGTCTCGACCATTTCGAGACTCCTCGTCATGTCCCCGATCTCATTCGGGACTCCGAACTACCTTCGATGCATCAAAACACATAAACTCATAATATAATCGTCACCGAAACTTTTAGCGTGCAGACCCTACGGGTTCAAGAACAATGTAGACATGACCGAGACACGTCTCTGGTCAATAACCAATAGTGGAACCTGGATGCTCATATTGGCTCCTACATATTCTACGAAGATCTTTATCGGTCAAGCCGCATAACAACATACGTTGTTCCGTTTGTCATCGGTATGTTACTTGCCCGAGATTCGATCGTCGGTATCTCAATACCTAGTTCAATCTTGTTACCGGCAAGTCTCTTCACTCGTTCCGTAATACATCATCTCGCAACTAACTCATTAGTTACAATGCTTGCAAGGCTTATAGTGATGTGCATTACCGAGTGGGCCCAGAGATACCTCTCTGACAATCGGAGTGACAAATCCTAATCTCGAAATACGCCAACCCAACAAGTACCTTCGGAGGCACCTGTAGAGCACCTTTATAATCACCCAGTTACGTTGTGACATTTGGTAGCACACAAAGTGTTCCTCCGGTAAACGGGAGTTGCATAATCTCATAGTCATAGGAACATGTATAAGTCATGAAGAAAGCAATACCAACATACTAAACGATCAAGTGTTAAGCTAACGGAATGGGTCAAGTCAATCACATCATTCTCCTAATGATGTGATCCCGTTAATCAAATGACAACTCATGTCTATGGCTAGGAAACTCAACCATCTTTGATCAACGAGCTAGTCAAGTAGAGGCATACTAGTGACACTATGTTTTGTCTATGTATTCACACATGTATCAAGTTTCCGGTTAATACAATTCTAGCATGAATAATAAACATTTATCATGAAATAAGGAAATAAATAATAACTTTATTATTGCCTCTAGGGCATATTTCCTTCAGTCTCCCACTTGCACTAGAGTTAATAATCTAGTTCACATTGCCATGTGATTTAATACCAATAGTTCACATCAACATGTGAACACCCATAGTTCACATCGTCATGTGACCAACACCCAAAGGGTTTACTAGAGTCAGCAATTCACATCGCCATGTGATTAACACCCAAAGAGTACAAAGGTGTGATCATGTTTTGCTTGTGAGAGAAGTTTAGTTAACGGGTCTGCCAAATTCAGATCCGTATGTATTTTGCAAATTTCTATGTCAACAATGCTCTGCACGGAGCTACTCTAGCTAATTGCTCCCACTTTCAATATGTATCCAGATTGACATAAAGAGTCATCCGGATCAGTGCCAAAACTTGCATCGACGTAACCCTTTATGATGAACTTTTTGTCACCTCCATAACCGAGAAACATATCCTTATTCCACTAAGGATAATTTTGACCAATGTCCAGTGATCTACTCCTAGATCACTATTGTACTCCCTTGCCAAACTCAGGGCAGGGTATACAATAGGTCTGGTACCTAGCATGGCATACTTTATAGAACCTATAGCGGAGGCATAGGGAATGACTTTCATTCTCTCTCTATCTTCTGCCGTGGTCGGGTTTTGAGTCTTACTCAACTTCACACCTTGCAACACAGGCAAGAACTCTTTCTTTGACTGTTCCATTTTGAACTACTTCAAAAACTTGTCAAGGTATGTACTCATTGAAAAAATTTATCAAGCATCTTGATCTATCTCTATAGATCTTGATGCTCAATATGTAAGCAGCTTCACCGAGGTCTTTCTTTGAAAAACTCCTTTCAAATACTCCTTTATGCTTTCCAAAAAATTCTACATTATTTCCGATCAACAATATGTCATTCACATATGTTTATCAGAAATGGTGTAGTGCTTCCACTCACTTTCTTGTAAATACAGGCTTCACCACAAGTTTGTATAAAACTATCTGCTTTGATCAACTCATCAAAGCGTATATTCCAACTCCGAGATGCTTACACCAGTCCATAGATGGATTGCTGGAGCTTTGCACATTTTGTTAGCACCTTTAGGATTGACAAAACCTTCTGGTTGCATCATATACAACTCTTCTTTAAGAAATTCATTAAGGAATGTAGTTTTGACATCCATTTGCCAGATTTCATAAAATATGGCATTTTGCTAACATGATTCGGACAAACTTAAGCATCGCTACGAGTGACAAAATCTCATCGTAGTCAACACTTTGAACTTTGTCAAAACCTTTTTTCGACAAGTCTAGCTTTGTGGATAGTAACACTACTATCAGCGTCCGTCTTCCTCTTGAAGATCCATTTATTTTCTATGGCTTGCCGATCATCGGGAAAGTCAATCAAAGTCCACACTTTGTTCTCATACATGATTCCCATCTCAGATTTCATGGCCTCAAGCCATTTTGCGGAATCTGGGCTCATCATCGCTTCCTCATAGTTCGTAGGTTCGTCATGCTCAAGTAACATCAACTCCAGAATAGGATTACTGTACCACTCTCGTGCGGATCGTACTCTGGTTGACCTACGAGGTTCGGTAGTAACTTGATCCGAAGCTTCATGATCATCATCATTAACTTCCTCACTAATTGGTGTAAGCATCACTGGAACTGATTTCAGTGACGAACTACTTTCCAATTCGGGAGAAGGTACAATTACCTTATCAAGTTCTACTTTCCTCCTACTCACGTCTTTCGAGAGAAACTCCTTCTCTAGAAAGGATCCATTCTTAGCAACGAATATCTTGCCTTCGGATCTGTGATAGAAGGTGTACCCAACTGTCTCCTTTGGGTATCCTATGAAGACACATTTCTCCGATTTGGGTTTGAGCTTATCAGGATGAAACTTTTTCATATAAGCATCGCAACCCCGAATTTTAAGAAATGACAACTTTGGGTTCTTGCCAAACCACAGTTCATATGGTGTCGTCTCAATGGATTTAGATGGTGCCCCATTTAAGGTGAATGCAGCAGTCTCTAATGCATAACCCCAAAACGATAGTGGTAAATCGGTAAGAGACATCATAGATTGTACCATATCTAGTAAAGTACGGTTACGATGTTCGGACACACCATTACGCTGTGGTGTTCCAGGTGGCATGAGTTGCGAAACTATTCCGCATTATTTCAAATGAAGACCAAACTCGTGACTAAAATATTCTCCTCCACGATCAGATCGTAGAATCTTTCTTTTCTTGTTACGATGATTTTCCACTTCACTCTGAAATTATTTGAACTTTTCAAATGTTTCAGATTTATGTTTCATCAAGTAGATATACCCATATCTGCTCAAATCATGTGTGAAGGTCAGAAGATAACGATACCTGCCGCGAGCCTCAACACTCATCGGACTGCGTACATCAGTATGTATTATTTCCAACAAGTCTGTTGCTCGCTCCATTGTTCCGAGAACGGAGTCTTAGTCATCTTGCCCATGAGGCATGGTTCGCAAGCATCAACTGATTCATAATCAAGTGATTCCAAAAACCCATCAGCATGGATTTTCTACATGCTCTTTACACCAATATAACCTAAACGACAGTGCTACAAATAAGTTGCACTATCATTATTAACTTTGCATATTTTGGCTTCAATATTATGAATATGTGTATCACTACGATCGAGATCCAACAAACCATTTTCATTAGGTGTATGACCACAGAAGGTTTTATTCATGTAAACAGAACAACAATTATTCTCTTAAATGAATAACCGTATTGCAATAAACATGATCAAATCATATTCATGCTCAACGCAAACACCAAATAACACTTATTTAGGTTCAACACTAATCCCGAAAGTATAGGGAGTGTGCGATGATGATCATACCAGTCTTGGAACCACTTCCAACACACATCGTCACTACACACCGTATTGCAATAAACATGATCAAATCATATTCATGCTCAACGCAAACACCAAATAACACTTATTTAGGTTCAACACTAATCCCGAAAGTATAGGGAGTGTGCGATGATGATAATACCAGTCTTGGAACCACTTCCAACACACATCGTCACTACACCCTTAACTAGTCTCTGTTCATTCTGCAACTCCCGTTTCGAGTTACTAATCTTAGCAACTGAACTAGTATCAAATACTAAGGGGTTGCTATAAACACTAGTAAAGTACACATCAATAACATGTATATCAAATATACCTTTGTTCACTATGCCATCCTTCTTATCCGCCAAGTATCTAGGGCAGTTCCACTTCTAGTGACCAATCCCTTTGCAGTAGAAGCACTTAGTCTCAGGCTTAGGTCCAGACTTGGGCTTCTTCACTTGAGCAGCAACTCGCTTGCCGTTCTTCTTGAAGTTCCCCTTCTTCCCTTTGCCCTTTTCTTGAAACTAGTGGTCTTGTCAACCATCAACACTTGCTGTTTTTCTTGATTTCTACCTTCGTCGATTTCAGCATCACGAAGAGCTTGGGAATCGGTTCCGTTATCCCTTGCATATCATAGTTCATCACGACGTTCTAGTAACTTGGTGATAGTGACTAGAGAACTTTGTCAATCACTATCTTATCTAGAAGATTAACTCCCACTTGATTCAAGTGATTGTAGTACTCAGACATTCTGAGCACATGCTCACTAGCTGAGCAATTCTCCTCCATCTTGTAGGCAAAGTACTGTCAGAGGTCTCATACCTCTCGACACGGGCATGAGTATGAAATACCAATTTCAACTCTTGGAACATTTTAATGCTCCGTGGCGTTCAAAACATTTTAGAAGTCCCGGTTCTAAGCCGTAAAGCATGGTGCACTAAAATATCAAGTAGTTATCATACCGAGCTTTGTCAAACGTTCATAACGTCTTCATCTGCTCCTGCAATAGGTCTGTCACCTAGTGGTGCATCAAGGACACAATTCTTCTGTGCAGCAATGAGGATAATCCTCAGATCATGGATCCAATCCGCATCATTGCTACTAACATCTTTCAACTTAGTTTTCTATAGGAACATATCAAAAATAAAACAGGGGAGCTACACGCGAGCTATTGATCTACAACATAGATATTCTAATACTACCAGGACTAAGATCATGATAAATTAAAGTTCAATTAATCATATTACGTAAGAACTCCCACTTAGATAGACATCTCTCTAATCATCTAAGTTATCACGTGATCCAAATCAACTAAACCATAACCGATCATCACGTGAAATGGAGTAGTTTTCAATGGTGAACATCACTATGTTGATCATATCTACAATATGATTCACGCTCGACCTTTCGGTCTCAGTGTTCCGAGGCCATATCTGCATATGCTAGGCTCGTCAAGTTTAACCCGAGTATTCTGCGTGTGCAAAACTGGCTTGCACCCGTTGTAGATGAACGTAGAGCTTATCAGACCCGATCATCACGTGGTGTCTCGGCACGACGAACTTTGGCAACGGTGCATACTCAGGGAGAACACTTTTTATCTTGAAATTTAGTGAGAGATCATCTTATAATGCTACCGTCAATCAAAGCAGAATAAGATGCATAAAGGATAAACATCACATGCAATCAATATAAGTGATATGATATGGCCATCATCATCTTGTGCTTGTGATCTCCATCTCCGAAGCACCGTCATGATCACCATCGTCACCGGCGCGACACCTTGATCTCCATCGTAGCATCGTTGTCGTCTCACCAACTATTGCTTCTACGACTATCGCTACCGCTTAGTGATAAAGTAAAGCAATTACAGGGCGATTGCATTGCATACAATAAAGCGACAACCATATGGCTCCTGCCAGTTGCCGATAACTCGGTTACAAAACATGATCATCTCATACAATAAAATATAGCATCATGCCTTGACCATACCACATCACAACATGCCCTACAAAAATAAGTTAGACGTCCTCTACTTTGTTGTTGCAATTTTTACGTGGCTGCTATGGGCTGAGCAAGAGCCGTTCTTACCTACGCATCAAAACCATAACGATAGTTCATCAAGTTAGTGTTGTTTTAACCTTCTCAAGGACCGGGCGTAGCCACACTTGGTTCAACTAAAGTTGGAGAAACTGACACCCGCCAGCCACCTGTGTGCAAAGCACGTCGGTAGAACCAGTCTCGCGTAAGCGTACGTGTAATGTCGGTCCGAGCCGCTTCATCCAATAATATCGCCGAACCAAAGTATGACATGCTGGTAAGCAGTATGACTTGTATTGCCCACAACTCACTTGTGTTCTACTCGTGCATATAACATCTACGCATAACACCTGGCTCTGATACCACTGTTGAGGAACGTAGTAATTTCAAAAAAAATCCTACGCACACACAGGATCATGGCTATGCATTGCAACGCGAGGGGAGAGTGTTGTCTACGTACCCTCGTAGACCGAAAGCGGAAGCGTTAGCACAACACGGTTGATGTAGTCGTACGTCTTCACGATCCGACCGATCAAGTACCGAACGTACGGCACCTCCGAGTTCAGCACACATTTAGCTCGATGACGTCCCACGAACTCCGATCCAGCAGAGCTTTGCAGGAGAGTTCCGTCAGCACGACGGCGTGATGACGGTGTTGATGATGCTACCGACGCAGGGCTTCGCCTAAGCACCGCTACGATATGACCGAGGTGGAATATGGTGGAGGGGGCACCGCACACGGCTGGGAGAGATCAACAGATCAACTTGTTGTGTCTCCAAGGGGTGCCCCCCTCCCCGTATATAAAGGAGTGGAGGAGGGGGAGGGCCAGCCCTCTCTATGGCGCGCCCTAGAGGAGTCCTACTCCCACCGGAGTAAGATTCCCCCTTTCCTAGTAGAACTAGGAGCCCTTCCAAGTAGTAGGAGTAGGAGAGAAGGAAAGGGAAAAGAGAAGAGAAGGAAGGAGGGTGCGCCACCCTCCCCCTAGTCCAATTCGGACTAAGCCTTGGGGGGCACGCAGCCTTCCCTCTCTCTTTGCCCTAAAGCCCAATAAGGCCCATATACTCCCTGGCGAATTCCCGTAACTCCCCGGTACTCCGGAAAATACCCGAATCACTCGGAACCTTTCCAAAGTCCGAATATAGTCGTCCAGTATATCGATCTTTACGTCTCGACCATTTCGAGACTCCTCGTCATATCCCCGATCTTATCCGGGACTCCGAACTACCTTCGGTACATCAAAACACATAAACTCATAATACAATTGTCACCGAAACTTTAAGCGTGCGGACCCTACGGGTTCGAGAACAATGTAGACATGACCGAGACACGTCTCCGGTCAATAACCAATAGCGGAACCTGGATGCTCGTATTGCCTCCTACATATTCTACGAAGATCTTTATCGGTCAAACCGCATAACAACATACGTTGTTCCCTTTGTCATCGGTATGTTACTTTCCCGAGATTCGATCATCGGTATCTCAATACCTAGTTCAATCTCGTTACCGGCAAGTCTCTTTACTCATTCTGTAATACATCATCTCGCAACTAACTCATTAGTTACAATGCTTGCAAGGCTTATAGTGATGTGCATTACCGAGTGGGACCAGATATACCTCTCCGACAATCGGAGTGACAAATCCTAATCTCGAAATACGCCAACCCAACAAGTACCTTCGGAGACACCTGTAGAGCACCTTTATAATCACCTAGTTACGTTGTGACGTTTGGTACCACACAAAGTGTTCCTCCGGTAAACGGGAGTTGCATAATCTCATAGTCATAGGAACATGTATAAGTCATGAAGAAAGCAATACCAACATACTAAACGATCAAGTGCTAAGCTAACGGAATGGGTCAAGTCAATCACATCATTCTCCTAATGATGTGATCCCGTTAATCAAATGACAACTCATGTCTATGGCTAGGAAACTCAACCATCTTTGATCAACGAGCTAGTCAAGTAGAGGCATACTAGTGACACTATGTTTTGTCTATGTATTCACACATGTATCAAGTTTCCGGTTAATACAATTCTAGCATGAATAATAAACATTTATCATGAAACAAGGAAATAAATAATAACTTTATTATTGCCTCTAGGGCATATTTCCTTCAGCTAGTACTAGTAGTAGTACTACCAATGTAGTAGCACTGTACTACCCGTTTGTCAAATTATTACGTGCTGCTCGTCGCAGTGAAGTGACAACACCCTGCGCCAGAGATGACACCTGAGTATAGGCGCCGTGTTCGACATAACATAAGTCAGTCTCACCGTCTGCAGTCACTATCATCATGGCTATAGAGCTAGCCTGCTTAAAACTAGCCGTGTTCGACATAATTTCCCGTGCGTAGATGCCCGTGCATTGCACGGAACACCAAGATTGGGGGTGGACGGTGCCGGCAGCGGCCATCGCGCCAGATTTTTCCATGGCCTTCTAGATGTGGTGGGAGGAGATAAGGCTGATTGTGGGAGACAATGAGTTGTTTGTAAATAGGGAACAAGTGCGGGCATCTTTTTACAAAACTCGAGAAGTTTGGTTTGTATGCGTCAGATCTAGATCCGACGGCTATTGGTGAAACATGGCAGGCACAACATCATCACCAACTCGGGACCTCTTTGATTCGCGGGATTTTGAAAATGCGGGAATAGGACACGGGAATATTACAAGTTTCAAACTGATATTGCATATTTAGGAGTAATGATGCACCTACGAAGAGGGAATCTAGGAAGTTTACGTAAGAACTTTCGTTACTTTAGGTGGATGCAGCATTATCGTACAAACTAAAATCCACCGGCCTGACAAGTCACTAATGGGCAAATAAATTTTCGAGTCTCTGGCCACTTTATGTTTCAAAAACAAATTCAGCTTCTGTGGAGACTTTGTCATTTAGGCTTAGACGCTTGCGGTGATCAGCACGCCATTCATTGTTGCGCCAGAGAATGCCAAACCTCATTACCTTGAGCACACTTGCCTCCAGAACAAAGAGTCTAGCCAATTTAATCTCAGATGTGCTGCCTCGGTAGTCGATCAAATCAATTTCTGTAAGATGGAGATCAAGGCATTCGATGAGATTGTTATAGTGCAGCACATTTTTCACTTTTGGGTCTTTTTTTATCTGCAAAAGAAGAGAACATATGAGAGCAGCTGGCTATATAAGATTGTCGTGTCATCAAGAGGTACCAATATCATTCGCTCATACGATAGGGTTGGCTGGCTAGTGATATTTTTTCACTCTATCTCTCTCTCTTTCTCTTTCCTCTCATTTACCTAGGAGCACGTGAAGAGCTTGGGCATTTGTTGCCTTCCACTATGTGGCCGATGCCATATTTCTCAAAAGTATGCCAGATAATACGTGTCGATGTCAAATCAAAAGATTTTGGCACCGCTCTCACGATGTGAGAGAGTTGGCACCGCTGTGCACACAGACCCACATGTATAAACAAATCAATCAAACCAACTACACCAGCCTCTAAATCTCCCAAACAAGTGTTTTTTATTGCCTCAGTCCTCTCTCTCTCTCTCTCCCACGCAAGTGTTTTTCATTCGTGAGTTAATTTGGCATCGGAGCAAAGTAGGTGATCCAGATTGGGGCACCAGGTGAGCAATGGAGGGGCATCGATGCCAAATGCATCGCAAGTGAATTTGGCACGTGTTTTGGCCTACATAGTGGAGGGTCGTTATAGCCCACTTTTGTACTACCTCGTATTTAGTGTAAAAGTTTGACCATAGATTTACCTAAGATGCCAAGATGGCGGATTCAGGCATATTGTTGTTCTACTTTGTAAGGTCCTCAAGAATAATCAATAAATTGGCCGCATGCATCTCCTAGATGCAGACGCCCGGGGTCATCCTCCTTTTCTAAAAAAATAGATTTACCTAAGAAAATGCCAATGCATGTCACCAAAAATTATACCATTTGAAATTATGTTCAAATACGAATCCAATGATATAATTTTTAGTGACATGCATTAACATTTTGTCAGTTAAATCTATGGTCAAATTTTGATACTACAAAATAGGAAGAGTAAACCAGGATGGAGGTAGTACTTGCTCTTAGGGTAACCATAGAGTTACTAGTCTAAGTTACTTTCCACTATGACTAGCCTAGGCTACTATAGTAGTACAGCAAAAAAATGATGCAGGTGGTCACGTGAGAAAAAATACTAAAAACATTTCTTTCGGTGCAGTGCGTAGATGCAGTTTTGAACACTACACTTGTCATCGTAATTTGGGAAAATTACGAAAAAATTTGAGCTACGTTGTGATTACCGTTTACTAATAGGAAAGAAGTTTCACCTCGATGAGTAGCTTCTCCGTGCACGGAAAGCATGTAAGGAATCCAACAACTTGATCCAGATTGGGGCAATTGATTTTATTGCCAAGATCTTCACTGTGCGCATAGACTGTGTGAAGCTTGTGGGAATCATTTTCTGGAAGACGGTCGTAAATACATCAAGAAGAAATTAAAAAATGTGAATTTCAAGAAGACGGAGAAGAAGATGAGTGATGTACCTGAACGATTACGGATCCAATAAAGAGTTCGGAGAATTTGGCAGACGAGTACACCAACGCTGTCGGCGCATCAATGACCCTGATTTTTGTTGGACCTTCTAGATCAGATACAAGCAATCTCTATAGGAAAGGTGCATTCTCAATGACCATAGCGTGGAACAGCTGGAGTGATCTCTCCCCAATTGATGTCTTGTTGTGAGGCCAGCAAGACACATAAATCCATCGGAGATTCGTCGAGGCGATGTGGAGGCTAATGAACCCGTGGATCTGCTCAAGACGAAGGTACTCGAACGCAGTACAGCTGCGGAGCAGGTGCTCCATAGCCTGCTTCGAGATGCCAACGTCGAAGAGGTCTAGCTGCTTGAGTTGAGGGAGAAGAAGGGTGGGCGCGGCATTAATCTAGGGAAGATAGCAGGAGCTGAAGCTGGCGCGGCGCAGTGTTGGCGTGAGGCGGAGCGCAGACGGCGGTAGAGAGCGACATCGTCCAGCTTCAAAGCTGAGCTCCTCGAGCTCATCTAGGGCGGGGCATAAGTTTCGGTGTCAAAACCGGCGGATCTCGGGTAGAGGGTCCCGAACTTCGCGTCTAGGATCGATGGTAACAGGAGACGGGGGACACGATGTTTACCCAGGTTTGGGCCCTCTCTATGGAGGTAATACCCTACTTCCTGCTTGATTGATCTTGATGAATATAAGTGTTACAAGAGTTGATCTACCACGAGATCGTAATGGCTAAACCCTAGAAGTCTATCCTATGTGTATATGGTAATGAATGTGTCCTATCCGGACTATGCTCTCCGGTTTATATAGACACCGGAGAGATCTAGGGTTACATGGAGTCGGTTACATAAGAAGGAATCTTCACAGCTGGTCACCTAGCTTGCCTTCCACGCCAAGGAAAGTCCAATCCGGACACGGGTATAGTCTTTGGCCTTCGTATCTTCACAGCCCATCAGTCCGGCCCAATGAATAGCAGGCCGGACGCCCGAGGACCCCTTAGTCCAGGACTCCTTCAGTAGCCCCTGAACCTGGCTTCAATGACGAGGAGTCTGGCGCGCAGATTGTCTTCGGCATTGCAAGGCGGGTTCCCCTTTCTCCGAACTCCAAGATAGTCTTCGGATGCGATGATTGTATCCAGACATGTTACACACACCATACACGACCGCAGAGAGAATATAATATTTGCACGAATCTAATCTGTTGACAACTTCTTTACAACGCGACATTGCGTTTGTCCGGCCATAATTTCGAACCTTTTTCTTCTGCCATCCCACATTTCGAGATGTGGTTGCTATTGGCATGTCTTGTCAAAGCAGAGATCGTGTCCCCTTATTGCGGGATTCTCATCAATGCGGGCATGGGTAACTCAACCGTGCCGTTTATACAGCCCTTGGGAATAGGCGAGTTTTTAGGACGAGTGGGGAGGCACTTGACATTCGCGGCCTTTATAAGGGAATGAGGACACTCTCCCTTTTCCCACACCCTTCTTCACCTCCAGTCCTTCCGTCCTCGAGCTCCAGCGCCCAAGCTTTAGTTTTTCCTCGTTCGAGAAGGCACTCCAATCATGTCCGGATCCAGAGCTGGAGGCAAGTGGATGGCCTCTTCCGTCAAGAAGAAGGACATCACGGGGCTCCGGGAGGCCGGCTATTTAGCCAAGGAGATTGCTCACCGACTCCCTGCGAAAGGGCAAATCGTCCCTACCCCCGAGCCCCATGAGAGGGTTGTGTTTCTCACACATTTCGTCCGCGGGCTGGGATTCCCCCTTCATCCATTTGTCCATGGATTGATTTTACTATGGGTTGGACTTCCATGATCTGGCCCCCAACTTTATACTCAATATCTCAGCATTTATCATTGTGTGTGAGGCCTTTCTCCGCATCCCGCCTCACTTCGGCCTATGGCTGAAGACCTTCAACGTGAAACCGAAGGTGGTGAGCGGTCAACAAGCAGAGTGCGGAGGCGCCATGGTGGGCAAAATGCCCAACGTCACCTGGCCCGAAGGCTCCTTCGTGGAGACGGTGAAAGGATGGCAGTCGGGGTGGTTTTACATCACCGAGCCGCGTGATGCCAATTGGGTAGCAGCCCCAAAATTCCGATCCGGAGTTCCGATGCGGCTCACTTCCGGGCAAGAAAAGGGCATGACCTGGGGATCCCTGGACGAGATAGCTGGGCTCCATACATGCGTCCAGAACATGATAACCAAGAAGATCAGGCTTGTGAATGTGATCCAGGTCATGCTCATTCGCCGGATCCTTCCGTGTCAACGCCGGACTTGCTATTTGTGGGAGTACGACCCTGCCGAGCACCAGACGCTGCGAGGGCTCTTCGGCACAACGCACAAAGGCATTTGGAAAGCGCTCTTCAAGGCGGGCGAGACACCCACGACTGAAAATCGCGGGCTTAGCTCAAAGCGCCAGGCCAATTCGGTAAGTCTTTTAATGCTTTCGAGGTATACCCTTCACCAGCATATTTTGGGGATGGGTACTGAGCTCCTCCACCTACTTTACCAGGCCTGGATCAAGGTGGCGGAGCAGATTAGCTGTCCGGCTCCGCTTCCTGAGGAGGAAGAATTCCCACTTCTGACGAAGATGTTGTTTCCGGCGCCGTATGACGTGCCGGAGAAGACGGCCAAGAAAGCGGCCAAAGGGGCCAAAAAGGCACTCGGGACATGTCATCCGAGGACGAGACTTCCTCTTCATCCGATGACGATGACAAAGAGGAAGAAGAAGAAAATGATTCCCCACCTGAGGTGGGGAGGAAGAAGAGGGCGGCTCCCCCGGATCCGGAGGCGAAAGCGCCCAAGAAGGTTAAAGGCTCCCAAACGGATAACTCCGTGTGGGATATTGATAGCAGTCCGGAACGACCTCGCCGGACCAAGCCTCGGGCCGCTTCGTAAGTACCAGAACCCGCAAACGTATGGCCTTCCTGTTTTATAGTATTGACATATTGTAAGCCTTGTTACTGCAGTCCGGCACGTGATGGCTCCCCGCAGTCCTCGACTGAGGATTCACTGGGCTCGAAGGAGAGGGCTAGCACATCTCCGCTACCTGCTCATTCCGTCTCACCCAAGGGTGATGATGAGGTGGTGTCCAAAAAGACTTTCCCAGGCCGGGGGGAGATTCCGGAGATCATCGGGGTGACATCGCAGGATGATTTTTCGGCCGCCAGACATGTGGGGAAAAAAGTCCCCGTGGGAACTGGTGACGGGGCCCGAGTTCCCTTTGGACCTCAGCCGGATACCATCCCGGAGATCTACACGGCTCCAGGGTCCCCCGAACGGCGTTCCCTTCAAGGAGGGAATGTGCCTGTTCCACTGGTGACCTCTGTCCAACCAGAGGCGCCGGATAATCTGCTGGAGGCGCTACAAGGCGCCTCTATTGTAGATGAACATCGTGTCCTTATGGACACGGTGATACAGAAGGTTCAGTTCATCAAAAGCAGACTAACCGAAGCCTGCACTAGCCTTTTAACGGGCTTTGAGGTAAGTGATTGTAAAAAATATCACAGTATAGACAGTAGCCCCTGATGCTCTGTTTGGTGTTCGTGAAGAAAAGCCGAACAGAGGATCGAGAAGAAATGTCGCAGGAGTCTAACATGATTGGTCTATGTGAATAAGTAGGTATCGCTTAAGGCAGCCACTGCTCATGCTGCGGAGGTCTCTGGACTGAAGCAGAAACTGGAGCGGGCCGAGGAGGAGCTCGGCCTCGTGAAGAAGCAGCTGGAGGATAACCAAGGTATGCAGTAACCTGTAGGTATATGTCTAGAAAATGAATAGTCCGAATGGGCTAAATTGTCATAAACTTTATTAGGGGCCACGACCGAGGTGGCAGCCCTTAAAAAGGCGCTAGCCGAGGCCGAGGACAAGGCGGCCAAGGAACGCGCCTCACGCGAGAAGCACGAGGCCCGGGTTGGCGAGGCGCAGCAAGAGCTCCAGAGTGCGATAAAGAGAATTGAATCCTTGGAGCGGAATTGTAAGGCGCGAGAGTTTGAATTGGCCAAGGCCCGCCAGAGCGCGCAGGATGCACGAGCCGAAGCCCGAAACGCCCTCCAGGAAATTCAGGCGGCCAAGAAGATTACGGTGGGTAAGTCTGTCACCATGCGTAGCAAGTATGTAGAAGAAACATTTCCGTGTACTTATCCTAAATTTGGATTTTCCAGGGGTGTTTATGGATCTGCCGCACAGTATGTCAGATGCTGCCGAGCATTATAGAGCCGAAGAAGGGATGTCTATGGAGAAGCTATTCTGGTCCCAACATCTGGGATCCGAACATCCGGTGCCCTTCAGCGACCAGCTAAAGCAGTTGGTCGAGCTGCACAGGTTGGCAGAGCTAGCCATGAAGGACCTGATAGTCCGGCTGTGGCATGCTGATCCTATACCAAGCAGCTACTTCAGACTTGTGCATCGGCTTTTGAGTGCATGTCCGCGGCTCGAAGCCGTGAAGCGGTCGGTCTGCATTGAATGTGCGCGTATGGACTTTGCCCATGTCAAGACGCACTGGGTGAAGCTGGTTGCCAAGAAGCTGATGACCGAGGGACCGCCGGAAGGCAAGGAGCATCGTTGACCCGAGCACTATTTTGATGGTGTTCTGGAGGGGTCCCGCCTTGTGGCGGAGCAATGTTCGAAGGATGTTATATTCCCATGAGAACATGTATATTACCTTGTCCTGTAATATGGAACAAGTATGTTATGTAGTATAATGCTTATGATTTAAATTTTACCTCGTGTGTGGCCGTTTAATAAATCTAAGGGTTGACCAGTCGTCGGCTTCTGCCCCCACGTAGACAGTACGGGGGTGTTCGGGATGAATCTAAACACTCTTTACTCCACATTCTGGTCCTTAAAGGAGGTGTTTAGCGCAACGAACAAGGCAATCAGACTATGCGGCCTTTACCGCCCTCACTTAGCCATAGGAGTTTGACAATTAAGAAAGTTGGCTAAGCCCCTTGTGTTCGGAAGGCCGAATTAGGTGTGTTTATTCACGCCTAATCGGGAGAACCGATTCTTCGCGAGAAGCGGAAAAAATCTCCAACGATTTGGAACCTCTCGAACAGCTGACCGGCTCTCACCACATCATGACAGTCAGTTTTCGGCTTTCTCTACTGAGGTGCTCGTCCGGAAGAACCGGGACACAATCGCAGTAGTTCTCCCTTTACTACCCTAGCCGATGTAGCAGAACGTAAGGTAGTAAGCACAGGAGCCGAGCAACCCAACTATTGACCAAAGACATGATTCGGAGCCTATGCATATAATGCTATAAGTTCGGGGTGCCGAACTATACTGTAAAAGTGTTCGGACTTTTATTGTCGTGATGAGGGGTGTAATGAAGCCCCTAGCATAGTAACACGTACCATGGTGTACGTGTGCAATGAGTAATTAATACCGAGGTGAGGAAACGGGAAAATGAAGTAATAAGCTGACGCTACCGTGTATTCACCATTATGGTGTAACTAGTACGTCGAGGTGTACTTTGTACAAGTAATGCGAGAAGCAAGTAAGGCTATTTAACACGCCGCCACCAAGGGCGAGCTACATGCGAGTATGAAAAGCAATTATGGCAATAATTTAATAGAGACCACCTGGGGATTCCCTTGTAAGCCAGAGCTCCTTGCCTCCTTGGTGTGTTCTGTCGGCGGGTTGTCCATGTAGACCTCGAAAAGAGAAGGAAACCCGTAAAAAGGAAAAAGTAAAAGCATGCGAATCCCTGGGTCGGTCAAGCCGTACTGTGGATCGCGAGCGAGTTATGCCTCCGTCAATACCCATGGGGTTTTGAGTGCGTCATTTATGTACACGCGGTAGTAATGCCATTGCCTCATCGGGGCTGGGACGGAGGCCGAGTTGCTAATTCGGCTCGCGACGGGTCGAGCTGTCCTCTTGCAGTGTTGTCTGGACCCTCTTGACGATGTCCAGGGGCTCGGCAGCCGAATTATAATGCTGCTTGAGAAGGCCGCTCTGTACTTCTGCTGCTAGGGCGGCGGTGTGTTCCGTTGTACGGAGGGAGCATTCCGTGTTTCCATTTACTGTAATGATGCCACGTGGACCAGGCATCTTGAGCTTGAGATAAGCATAATGTGGTACCGCATTGAATCTAGCGAATGCAGTTCGTCCGAGTAGGGCGTGATAGCCACTGCGGAATGGGACGATATCGAAGATTAGTTCTTCGCTTCGGAAGTTATCCGGTGAACCGAATACTACCTCCACTGTTATTGAGCCCGTACAACGGGCCTCCACGCCTGGTATGACTCCTTTAAAGGTAGTTTTTGTTGGTTTGATCCATGAGGGGTTAATGCCCATCTTCCGCACTGTGTCCTGATAAAGCAGGTTGAGGCTGCTACCACCGTCCATCAGGACTCGTGTTAGGTGAAACCCTTCAATAATTGGGTCGAGGACTAGTGCGGCTGAACCGCCATGGCGGATACTGATTGGGTGATCTCGACGATCGAAGGTGATCGGGAATGATGACCATGGGTTGAATTTTGGGGCGACTGGCTCTACCGCGTAGACGTCCCTGAGTGCTCGCTTACGCTCCCTTTTGGGGATGTGCGTAGCGTATATCATGTTCACCGTTTTGACTTGAGGGGGAAATTTCTTATACCCTCCGGTATTCAGCTGTCGGGGTTCCTCGTCATCATCCTTGCTCTATGATTCCCCGTCTTTGCTTCTGCTGTTTATCTTGCTAGCTTGTTTAAAGACCCGGCAGTCCCTGTTAGTATGGTTGGCCGGTTTTTCTGGGGTGCCGTGTATCTGGCAAGCACGATCGAGTATGCGGTCCAAGCTGGATGGTCCTCCGCTGCTCCTTTTACAGGGCTTCTTTCGTTGGCCAGACTTAGAGCCACTGAATCCGGCGTGAACTGTAGTGTCATCGGTGTTATCGCCATTGCCTTGGCGTTTGTGTCTATTGCGCCGGAACTTGCCGGTGCTACTTTTGGCCTCGGAGGGGCCTGTTTTGTTGGTTGTGTTTGTGCTGCGAGCCAGCTAACTATCCTCTCCCGCGCAGAAGCGGGTCATAAGTGCCGTGAGGGCTGCCATGGACCTCGGCTTTTCCTGGCCGAGGTGGCGGGCAAGCCATTCGTCCCGGATGCTATGCTTAAAGGCTGCTAGGGCTTCGGCATCTGGACAGTCAACGATCTGGTTCTTTTTGGTTAGGAACCTAGTCCAGAAGTTTCTGGCTGATTCTCCAGGTTGTTGAATTATGTGGCTTAGGTCATCGGCATCTGGTGGCCGGACATAAGTTCCTTGGAAGTTACCAAGGAAAGCCTCTTCTAAGTCCTCCCAGCTGCCGATGGAATTCTCGGGCAGGCTATTTAACCAGTGTCGATCTAGTCCTTTGAGCTTTAATGGGAGGTATTTGATGGCGTGGAGGTCGTCTCCTCGAGCCATGTGGATATGGAGAATAAAATCCTCGATCCATACTGCTGGATCGGTTGTGCCGTCGTATGCTTCAATGTTGACAGGCTTGAACCCCTCAGGGAATTCGTGATCCAGCACCTCGTCTGTGAAGCAGAGAGGGTGTGCGGCGCCTCTATAGCGGGCCGCATCACGGCGGAGCTCTGATGGAGTCCGTCTGCGGCATTCGGCTCGAGCGTGGTTAGGTTTGTCCCGTCCGAATAGGTAGCCATCGTCGTGCCTCGAAGCACGCCCTCGCGATCCGTAGATCGATCTTGTATGTCCTGCTCTATCGTCCAGGATCTGCCGGAGGTCGTACGTGTGACCCCGAACTCTTTCGTCTTTATTCTTACGAGGCGGTGGGGCAGGCTGCTGTTCGGCCTGAGTTGCCACTTTATCCCGGCCGCGGGGTGGCCGATCGGCCGCCCTATCTCGACCATGTGGTGGTCGTTCCGCATTACGCGAGGGTGATGTGTGCTCCGGTGCTTCCTCATCGAATTGAGGTAGCAGTCTGCGTTTCGGGTAGCTCTTGGCTGGGCGCCTGAGGCCGTATTCTTCGGCTATCAGGACATCAGTCCATCTGTCGACGAGCAGGTCTTGTTCGGCTTGAAGCTGCTGTTGTTTCTTTTTCAGGCTCTTTGCAGTGGCTATGAGCTGAAGCTTAAAGCGCTCCTGCTCGAGAGGATCCTCAGGCATGATGAAGTCTTCGTTGCCAAGGCTTGTCTCCTCCTCGGAGGGTGGACGGTAACTATCGTCCTCCGAGTCATCTTCTATGGCCTATTCGTGGGGGTTGTCTTGCCTGCTATCATGTTCCTATTCGGATGTAGCCCCGACAGGGTCTTCATTGTTTTCGGCGTCGCCCGGAGTACTATTTTCTCTGGCGCCAGTGTTGCTGTCCTTTGAGCGATGGGGCTTAGAGTGGCGTTTGGGGCGCCGGCACTTGGACTGCGTCTCAGAGGGTTTATTCGTGTCTGGCTCTTCTTTGTCATCGCCAGATCCTTTAGGTGTATCGACCATGTACATGTCGTACGAGGAGGTTGCCGTCCAGCGTCCAGTAAATGGCGGATCTTGGCCTTGCTCCTTGTTGGCATCGTCGTCCATATCATCGATGTCTTCGAAACCATAGTCAAGCACGTCGGGTAGGTCATCGACGGTGGCTATGAAGTGGGTGGCGGGCGGGAAGCGAAATTCCTCGTCATCCGCCTCTAATTCGAACCGAACATAGTTCGGCTATGAGTTCTCCTCCAAGGATAAGTTCTTTAAAGAATTTAGCACGTCACCAAAGGGTGAGTGCTGGAAGAAGTCTGCGGCGCTAAATTCGAAAATCGATAACCGATCCAGCTCGGTGTCCGCAGGCGCACCTGATCCGGAACGTGTAGCCGGAGACGAGTCCGGAGTTCCATTGACGCAAGTATTACAGGATGTCGAGTCCATTTGCGGCTCCAACGCCGTGGACTTTGTGGCCTCGGAGGGCACGGTCTGCTTTGGTTCTGAGGCCGTTGCAGCAACAGGATCCATCTCCTGGGTGTGATCTAATGACGGATTTAAGTCATGTTCATCGAAGAGAGGGTGAGCGACTGCCGCCGTCTCGAACCCATCGAAGATCAAGTCTCCACGGGTATCCGCGACGCAGTTCAAGCTTCCAAATCTGGCCTGATGGCCAGGGGCGTGGCTATCGACCTGCTCCAGATGGCCAAGCGAGTTGGCCCGCAGTACCAAGTGGCCGAACACAAAGGTTCGTCCGGGGAGGAACGTTTCTCCCTGAACGGCGCCATTACTGACGATCGAAGGGGCCATCGAATCCTTTGCCGACGGCACAGTGGAACTCTCAATGAAAGCACCAATGTCGGTGTCAAAACTGGCGGATCTCGGGTAGGGGGTCCCGAACTGTGCGTCTAGGATCGATGGTAACAGGAGACGGGGCACACGATGTTTACCCAGGTTCGGGCCCTCTCTATGGAGGTAATACCCTACTTCCTGCTTGATTGATCTTGATGAATATAAGTGTTACAAGAGTTGATCTACCACGAGATCGTAATGGCTAAACCCTAGAAGTCTAGCCTATGTGTATATGGTAATGAATGTGTCCTATCCGGACTATGCTCTCCGGTTTATATAGACACCGGAGAGATCTAGGGTTACATGGAGTCGGTTACATAAGAAGGAATCTTCACAGCTGGTCGCCTAGCTTGCCTTCCACGCCAAGGAAAGTACAGTCCGGACACGGGTATAGTCTTCGGCCTTCGTATCTTCACAGCCCATCAGTCCGGCCCAATGAATAGCAGGCCGGACGCCCGAGGACCCCTTAGTCCAGGACTCCTTCAATAAGAACCACTCGTCGAACTTGGCTTGGACCTTGCTGTTGGTACTGAACATGCGGATGTCAAGGCGTCTGGCTGGCCCAGGGTGGGATGGAAGTATCTTGGAGACTGCGGCCATGCGTTTGCAATCCCCATCACAGAGGCAGCTGTCGACGGTGAGGTTGAGGGGGACGCGGCGCCAGATGTGGCGCCACTGCCGGGAGAGCAGGGCGGTCCGCACGGCGGATTTGGTGGGGAGGAGGCCGATGATGACAAGCAGCATGTCGTCGGGGAGGCTGCTGATGAAGTCCAGGCTTGCTGGATGCGGTTTTGGCTCGAGCCACCTCCGCTTGTTGGCTGGCTCGCCGTCCATCTCAACCGGCGGCGACGTCGGTGTACACGTGTGCTGGTGTGTGTTATGTGCTGAACTGCTGGGTGTGTGCGAGTGCGTCCTTCTGTGCATGCCGTCGCGCAGTGGTGAATTGTGCGCGAGTGCGTCCTTCACGCGGAAGAAGTGTGTCCTCAATGCGCCTTCAATTTACTAGCGTGCGGGGTGCTACCCCGAGTGGTTTCAACTTTGTTTACTTCACCGCGTGTCAGATGGGCCTCTAGTTTACTTATTTTCACCCACTGCCACATGGGCCAGCACACGAAGATAGAGAACACGAGCTGACCAGGAAGCATGTGGACTGGTTGACCGGTCAACTAAACAATATACGGAGCTATACGCTGACACAATGAGCGTATAATCCGTCGGTATAGAGAGTTCGAGTGAGAGGGGAGGCCCATGAGAGATAGCAGAGAGAGAGAGCTACTCCCTTCGTTCGATAATGTAGTGCCAACAATTTTTTTGAAGTCAAACTTTTGAAACTTTGGCCAAGTTTATAAAGAAATTACTTATATTTACAATACCAAAGATAAATGATAGTATGAAGTAAGTACATGTTGTGATGAATCTAATATCCTTCTAGATGTAAATGTTTTTCTCCACATATACCTGGTCAAAGTTTTATGAGGTTTGACTTTTCAAAACATCCATGTGCTTATGGACGTGAGAGAGTCCCTAACTAGAGAGAGAGAGAGAAATAGAAAGAGTGAGTGAAAAAAGTGTGTGTGCGTGTGTGAAAGAGACATGGACAACACACGATAAAAGTAGAGAAAAGGCGTGTGTGTGTCTTATGCAAACATATCACACATGCATCTTCGACAATGGAAGCAAGGTGAGGAGATAGTGTGTGGTTGTGTGCAACCGAGAGAGAAAGACCCCTAGCAGGTGGCCAAGAGGGGTCTGACAGACAAGGGAGAGAGGTCGAGAGAGATGTACGGAGAAAATGCAGACATGGGGAGGAGAGAGTGTACGTTTGTCATAGGGAGATTCCCTGGAGATCGTGATGAGACTACATGGGTGGGAGATCGAGTGACAAGGTGTGTGCGCGATAGAAGATACCCTGAGAGATATCGAGATAGACGTATGGATGGAAGGAGACAATATGTGTGTTCCAAATGGCTAGTGAGAGATAATCATACTTAGGGGGGAGTGCGTGCGCCTATGATGGAGTAAGGGATTATGATACTTAGGGGGGTGCATGTCACATAGAGAGAGAACAAGGGCGGAGAGTGTTGGATGGGTCTATATGTAGCGCGAGCGAGACATGTGTATGTGTGAACCAGGGAGATATAAAGTTTGAGAGAGATAGAGGAGCCCCGATAAGGCTGAGTGGTGCGTCAGATAGCTGAGAGGGGGAAAGAGATATTCCATCCGCTCGATAATGCAGTGCATGTAAATTTTTTAGAAATCAAACTTTGGAAACTTTGATCAGGTTTACGCAAATGTTATTTATATCTACAATACCAAAGATACATCATACGAAACTACATCTCATGATGAATCTAATGGTATATGTTTGCCGTTCTAGATGTAAATGTTTTTCTCCACGTACATGGTCCAACTTTGTGATGTTTGACTTTTCAATAAATCTATATGCTATGGACCGAAGAGAGTGCCTAAGTCGAGAGAGATCAAGTGAGTGTGCAAAAAGAGTATGTGTATGAAAGAGAAAGGGACAACAAACGATAAATTAGAGAGAGAGTGCGTTTTTTCGTTTCTTATGCAAACATATCACGCATGCATCTCCGAGATAGCAAAGCGAGGTGAGGAGATACACGAAGATAGCTAGTGCGTGATTGATTGCAACGGAGAGAGACACCCCTATAGCACATGTCCAATAGAGGTCTGGCCAACAAGGAACAAAGGTCGATAGGGACACATGCAGAACATGGACGCATGGGGAGTGAGAGAGGATGTGTTTGTGATAGAGAGATCCCCTCGAGATCATGAGGGGACTATATGGGTGGGAGATCGAGGGAGGTGTGTGCGCGATAGAAAGATGCCCCAAGAGAAATCGAGATAGACCATGCACATGTTTGTGATGGAGACTAAGATTAGATAGTCATACACATATAGGGGGGACTGCGTGTGCCTACATTTGAGTGAGAGACCATCATACTTGGCTAGGCATGAGATTGTGTGTGTGCGTGTGAGATGGAGAGAGAACGAGGGAGAGAGATAGAGTTTTAGATGGGTCTATCGAGTGTGAGTGAGATATGCATTGTATGTGTGACCCAGGTAGATCGAGAGTTTGAGAGAGAGAGAGGGAAGAGCTCCGAGACGACAGAGTGGTGCGTGAGACAGTTACGGGCAACGAGCCAAGGAATTTGTGTGCGTACGATGAGTGCACCCAAGATATTTAGCTTGGACTAGAGAATCATACATAGTGTGCGAGAGAGACCTACAGATGGAGTATATATGCATGCGAACTAGAACACCACACACACACACACAAAGAGAGAGAGAGACGAAGAGAGAGGGATAGGGACCAAAAAGGTTTGTGTGTTGGATGCGCGCGACAGAATTGAAGATTGTCGGCGAGAGAGAGAGAGAGAGAGAGAGAGAGAGAGAGAGAGAGAGAGAGAGCAGGAGTCCGGAAGGGGGGAGGTCGCGTTTTATGCATCAAAGACTGATATAAACCATGTTTCGATATATATACTTGCATTCGAATATTTAAATTGGAGAACATGTTGTCTGCAATCCACACATGAACGGAGATATGCATATATCAAACAAGTTCATTAATTTAACTTTCAACATGTTCATGGAGTACTATAATACTGTACAACATGCTACTCGATTGAGGTGTTCAATTTTGGATTTAGTTCACTATTTTGACCTGGTGAACGAGCTATTTCATTGAATCGAGATATTTCATTTTGGGTTTGATTCCCTTTTTGAGTGGGTCAACTATTTGTCATATAGTAAATCGCTAGCAACGAGCATGTAAAAACACATTACTCCCGAGCATCATCTCTCCATCTAAAAAAGAAGTGGCAAGATAATATTTCAAAATTTGAATCAAATCGACTTGGTAAGGTAGACGTGGACGCTCGTTCTCCCAAAATTTGAACGAATCGTTAAACACCCTCTGCTCGGTGGAATTCGCCCGAGCAAATAAATGGGAGACGCGAAATTACCGGCCTATGTGGGACACGCATCAATTGGCTCATTGTACATCGAGGGTAGGTTCGTAACTTCATCCCAGCACGCCTTCTCCTCGGCCGAAATGACATGTGCCGAATAATTCATAAACCATGGTCGAAAAACACCCTCTCCTCGCCCGAAAAAGCTCGCGCCCACTATTTCAAAACACGCTCTCCTCGCCCGAAATCGCTCGCGCCCACTATATTTGAAAACACGCCCTCCTCGCCCGAAATCGCTCGCGCCCACTATATTTCAAAACACGCCCTCCTCGCCCGAAATTGCTCGCGCCCACTATTTGGGAGAAGCAAAGTTACTCTACTATCCCCGACCCTCAGTACACAGACCCAAGCCGAGAAGCCTAAAGGCAGGGGTAGAGTTGTAACTCCCCCCCACATTTCAGACAAATGCGTCTGTAAGACATCGTTCCCCTCCCAATTCCCCATTCATACCTCGTGGGCGCCAAATCACCTTCTCCCGGAAGCTCCCTTCTCCCGAGCAGCGAAACCTCAGCCCCTCCTCCATGGCACCCCCCACCGCACCAAATTCACAGCCGCCCTCCTCTCTAATCCCGGAGACGCTGCCCATTTGTCGTCGTGCACTGGGCCATGTGCCTCTTACTCCGTGCTGCAGGAGTTGCCCTGACGACGGTCGCGTGAACCGTACCGGAGCCGATTCACCCCCGCCGTTGTTCACGGCGCCGGAGCGGCTCCAACTTTGGACCCGTCCAGAGCCCCGGCGCTGCTTCCCCGTAGCCGTCGACCATCGCGACATCTCTGCTTCTCTACCGCCAGTAGCCACTGCAACCGCGCCGGCCTCACCGACTAGGCAGCTGGAGTTGCCTACTTCACCGGGCCGCCAGATAGGTCGCACCCTCATCTCAAATCACTTTATTTAGGCATCAGTTGTCTGAATTTTTATTCTGGGTCAATCGATTCCCAATGAGAAGTAGCACCCCTTGAGCCGGCGGAGCTCCTAGGCTGCCGGTTGGCTGGTGTCTAATGTAAGGGTGCGGGGGCGCAAGTTCGCCGCGGAAGCAGCGCTTAGATGGCTATCTTAGAGTTGCGTGGGTTGAAGGTACTGCCGCCGCCGGATCTGGATGACGCGAGTCTTTGTGGATTGGCCCGGGGGCGGCGCAACCACGGCAGTGCGGTGGGGCGGGGAGCAGGGTTTTGGTCGGGGCCACGGACGGCGGAGGCAGGCTGCTCTGCCGATGGTCGCTGGCTCTTCGGGGAAGATTCCAAACAGTGTCAGCCGGGAGGCACAAGACGTCCATCAAGCCATCCGGCATAGATCGGACAGTACCAAAATAAAATAAAATCGTGTGACCCCAATTTAGTCTTCAGTCAACAGACGTGTGACCACTCTCGTACCTTGTTGTTGATCTCTTAGGGTATTTCTTTATATCAGAGAGATGTGTCATTCTTAACATTATGCGTTTTCTGCATCTTCAGCCACACCGTCTTCCGACTCACCGTAGCTGCTCCAACAAGGGAAGCATACACCAGAAGGGAGCTATAGTCCCCACTCAACAGCTCCCTGCATCGAATGCGCGTGCCCGACATGGACAGCCACAACAACTGCAGGGCCATCGACAAGTCAGCACATGATGCTCACTCCTATGGATGGCGGCCACATAGGTTGTACCCTCATCTTACTTGTGTGCAACATTTATGGCTTTGTTATTCATCTAAGCATGGAAAATAGATTATCACATTTCACTGTATATTCATGCTGATCTCTTACGGGTCTTGTTCAGGAGTTAACGTTGTTCCATAGTTCAGCTAAGAGACTTGTTCTTTAGGTAACATTGTTCCATAGTTATCATCCATCAGCCAATGCTATCCCACAGGCTGGTGATTATAGTATTATACCACTTCTAGTATAACCTATGTTGTTCCTTAATACTTTTGTGTGCCATCTAGTTAATCTCGAGTACAAACGATACATATTCTGTATCTTTCATCTGTGTTCTCCCTTTAGTTTTTGAGACCGGCTGCTGCTAGTTAACCCCAGTCCTACTATTTATGTCGTCTCCTACAGGCACTCATTACATAAATCTAACTACTAGTTGTCTTCCATGCATGTCAGATATAATTGCACACACTGATTTATCCACAAGAACCTCAGGGAGCAATGTAACGGCCAACAAACTTGACATCAATGATACCCAATATGATGGAACATGTAAAGGAAGTTCTTCGCAAGACTTGCAGAAAGATGATGAATCCTATTCACCCCATAAGGTCCTTGCTCTAACTTGGCCCTTAATATGGGTACAGCATGCATATAATGTCCTGGAGTGCATCTACTTTGTTGCAATGCCTTGTGCTTAGCCTGCTGATCATGCATGTAAATATGGCATGCCTTCCTGTTTTTCAGTACCTATTCCATTCATGATAACATGTTTTCAAATTCAAGTACTATCATTCTACTCTATCGCAATGCCATCTGCTTAGTTTGGACATCATGCTTCTCAATATCTTATGCATTGTTATTCATCAGTATGTACTTCATCTATCTACCATACCATGTTTTTTTACATTGAAGTGTTGTTCTAGTGGTCTCTTGCAATGCCATCTTAGTTTCCCAATCATACACGCATATGTTGCCTTAGTGTTTTTCTGTATGTATTCCGCTAGCATACAGTTTTACATTCAAGTAGTGTTTTTTTACACTGTTGTCCTATCGTATCCCTAGCTCTTACATCATACTCCCTCCGTCCGGATTACATGTTGCAAAAATGGATAAAACTGGATGTATCTAGAACTGAAATATGCCTAGACCCATCCATTTATTTCTGGATGGAGGGAATACATGTCAATATGTCATGCCTTTCTATTCTTCAGTACCTATTCCATCTCTGTTGTAGCATGTTTTATAATTGAAGCACCATTCTTCTATATAAGGCATGCAAGGGGAAGACGTCTATCTTAGAATCTGAAGGGTTACAAACCAGGTCTTTGCAAAAGATCCAAATGCCAGGAGATAATAAACCAACTCTACTTTTCATAGATACTACTCCAGCACAGAGAAACCCAACTCCCACTGATAATAAGCAGATTCAAGTGGCCAAAGAACTAGCCCGCTCTAGTCCAGCAAAAATATGTCAACTCCATTCAAAGAAGCGTGTGTGTATCCTCGCATCCTGAAATTTTGTAGCATTCTGATCATATTTTCTACATGTTTCTTACACATCTCTCTTTTAGAAAATAAGGTTAAGCGATAGAAGACTTCCTCCATTGGGATCGTATTCGAGGAAAATATCTTGCGGGAATTCTCTGTGCTCCAATGCTGATGTAAGTACCTGTTGTATATCACTATATTTTTACATCAGCATGTATTTTGTTAATCTGCGTGAGTCCAACCTTTATCTGATCTAAAATTAGTTGTAGCAAAATGTTAAAGGCGCCAATGTTGATTTTTGTAAGGAAAACTGCCTGGTAGTTTTGCATACTGAGCTGCATGAGTGTACTATCTCATATCATGCACATTACTGAATTGTAGTGCTGCTTTGGTTGCCCATTCATTCATTTTGTCAATGTTGCTTTCGTATTACCTTACCTGGCTGATGATAGCTGTGCCATATTGTGTTAATTCGGTGTAGGCTAGTTGCCCAAACGTTTGTTGTGTCAATGTTGCTTTCCTATTATCTGACCTGGCCAATGATAGCAATGCTAGTGTGTTAATTTGGTGTAGGCTGCTGAAGATAAGAAGACAAACTCTGAAAGAGCAAGGCAACCCCATTGTTTCTTTCCAATAAATCTAGGCCAGGTAATATGGCAATAACTCATGATTAATCTGTCCGGTTCCCCTCCTAATTGATGTTATGATGCAGTGGTCGAGACACTCTCCACTATCAATAATACAAGCCTGCCAAAATCGCCATCTAAATCTGTTCAGTTTCCTCTATCTCGAATGCAACGGAAAAAATGTATGTTTGTGAACCAATTAATGGCTGAAGCAATGATGGAAATGGTGGAGGAATCAGTGGTGCACATTCATGCACAACAACAACTGATCAATGTTTTCAGAGACAGTGTAGCAAAGCAGCAAGAACTTGCCCACATGCTTATGGGTGTCATCCGCGCTGAGGTTGCAGATTGTGACGTTGTAGATCGTTAGGTTCTGTTCATTTATTTGCATTGGCATCAATCTTTGATTGCCCGGTGGATGTAATTTCCTGTAATATATGCTGGATGTGCAACGTTTTTCCCTGTATGCCATACCTTTGCTTGATCGGTTTTGGTCCTGTGCATAATTGCTCGTCATAATGGGCTCAAATTATCTAATTGGTCCTAAAGACATGTACGAACTTTAGTGGGCCCATTAAGTTAATGGGCCGTTTCCATGCCAAAAGTTAATGGTCGGCCTTCTTACCTCCCGAGTCATTAACAAGCCGGCATTGAAGCGGGCGACAGGTGGGCCCATTTGATTTCACGGGCCGTTAACAGGCCGTTACTAAGGTCGGGCTACATATAGCCCAACTATACTATGGGCCTTTAGCAGGCCGAAAGAGACAGCGGGCTCATACTGTACCATGAAGAGCATGGGCCGCTAAGAGGCCGAAAGTCAGGTCATACAGTAAATGGCCCAACTGTTTTGTGGGCCTTTAGCCGGCCGAAAGAGAAACCGGGATGGTATTGGACCATGAAGAGCATGGGCCGTTAAAAGGCCAAAACTCAGGTCCGACTACAAATGACCCAACTCATTTATGGGCCGTCAACAGGCTGAAAGACACACCGGGCCGGGAATCGGCCCAACACTTAAATGGGTCGCTAAAAGGCCAAAACAAAGGTCCGACTACAAATGGCCCAACTCATTTATGGGTCGTCAACTGGCTGAAAGACACACCGGGCCGGAAATTGGCCCAACACTTAAATGGGTCGCTAAAAGGCCGAAAGATGTACATCCTGAAAATTGGCCGTTAACAGGCCGAAATCACATCGGGCCGATATTGAGCCCAAATATATAGCGGGCTGTTAACGGGCTCGAACTGACGATGGCTGCAATGGTGTCAAATCTTTAACGGGCCGTTTACGGGCCGAATTGGCACATCTCGTAAGGGCTATGGGCTTAAATGGACCTGACACAAGTAGGCCTTATATGGGCTGGCCTGCTAATTTTTACTGGGTCGACCTTTTTCACCGGAATGGGCCACTGTTGGGCCGTGCCACGTGTCGACCTATCATAGGCGCCTCCTGTCCAATGAGTGGATGACATCTGTCCCAACGGTGAGCCAACACGTGTTTCCTCCGGCCAATGAGAATTTTACATGTGGAAAATCCCCATTGGTCCGGGCTGTTAACGGGTTATCGGATCCGAAACCGGACCCGATAGCTTAACGGCGGGCTGTTACGGTGGATGCCACGTGTCGGTCACCCTTGACGAAAGCACTTTCATTACGCGCCATTTATTGTCATGGAAGTGGACACTTTCGTGATGATAATTTTAGTAATGTCATGGAACACTTCTACGACAGCACAGGTATGACTATCTTGATTCTATCATAAAATCGTCATGGATGTACATGCATGACAGAAAGCGTGACCTACTGTGACAAACACGTATCATCATGGAAGTGTGTTTTTTTGTAGTGACATCATGGTACACTGCGAGAGGCATTCATATAGAGTCATATTTTGTTCTAAGTATCGAGTTGTAATTTTTATTTCTTTTGAGTTATAAGTAAATAGAAGTGTGATGATCATCATTATTCATTATCAGAGCATGTCCCAGTGAGGAAAGGATGATGGAGACTATGATTCCCCCACAAGTCGGGATGAGACTCCGGACAAGAGAGAAAAAAATATAAAGAAAGAAAAGAAAAGGACAAAGTGAGAAGGGGCATGCTAATTGCACACTTGTGCTTCAAAGTAGCAGCATGTTTTTCATATAGAGAGTCTCCTATGTTGTCACTTTCATATACTGGTGTGAATTTTTCATTATAGAGTTAGATGCACACCCACTTAGTTTTCATGTTGAGCTTTCATACACTTACAGCTCTTAGTGCATTCGTTGCATGGCAATCCCTACTCCTTGCATTGATATCAATTGATGGGCATCTCCATAGCCCGTTGGTTAGCCGCGTCGATGTGAGACTTCCTTACCTTTTTGTCTTCTCTATATTTACCCCTATCAGCATACTCTATTCCACTCATAGTGCTATATCCATGGCTCGCGCTCATGTATTGTGTGAGGGTTGAAAAAGATGAAGAGCGTTAAAAAGTATGAACCAATTGCTCGGCTTGTCATCGGGGTTGTGCATGATAAATACTTTGTGTTAAGAAGACAGAGCATGACAAGACTATATTATTTTGTAGGGATAGCTTTCTTTAGTGTTGATATTTTGAAAGACACGATTGTTTGTTGGGATGCCTGAGTATTGATGTCTTTATGTCAAATTATAGACTATTGCTTTGAATCACTCGTGTCTTAATATTCATGCCAGGATTAGATATATGATCAAGATTATGCTAGGTAGCATTCCACATCAAAAGTTATCTTTTTTATCATTTACCTACTCGAGGACGAGCAGGAATTAAGCTTGGGGATGCTGATACGTCTCCGTCGTATCTATAATATTTGATTGTTTCATGCCAATATTATACAATTTTCACATACTTTTGGCAACATTTTATATGATTTATTGGACTAACCTATTGATCCAGTGCCCAGTGCTAGTTCCTGTTTGTTGCATGTTTTTTTATTTCGCGAAATATCCATATCAAACGAAGTACAAACGCAATAAAAATTTACGAAGAATTATTTTGGAATATATGTGATTTTTGGGACGTGGAATCAACACAAACGGAGGCCCACGGCCTCCACAACCCACCAGGGTGTGCCGGGCACCCCCTGGCGCGCCTAGGTGTCTTGTATCCTCCCCGTAAGTCGGTTGGTGCCCTTCTTCGGGTGCAAGAAAGATAATTTATGGAAAAAATCGTGTAAAAATTTCAGCGCAATCGGAGTTACGGATCTCCGGGAATTTAACAAATGGTGAAGGGCCAGAAAACAGGAACGCGAAACAGAAAAGAACGGAGAGGAAGATCCAATTTGGGAGGGGCTCCCGCCCCTACGCCGCCATGGAGGCCATGGACCATAGGGGGACTCTCCTCCCATATAGGGGGGGAGTCCAAGGAAGAAGAAGGAGGAGGAGGAGGAGGGGAGCTCTCTCCCCCTCTCTCCCGGTGGCGCCAGAACGTCGCCGGGGCAATATTGTGTGACGGCGATCTACTCCAACAACTCCATCATCTTCACCAACAACTCCATCACCTTCCCCCATCTATATTTAGCGCTCCACTCTCCCGCAACCCGTTGTATCCTCTACTTGAACATGGTGCTTTATGCTTCATATTATTATCCAATACTAAGTTGCCATCCTATGATGTTTGAGTAGATCTATTTTGTCCTATGGGTTAATCCTGATCTTGGTTGGTATGGGTGTATATTTTATTATGGTGCTATTCTACGATGCCCTCCATCTCACGCAAACATGAGGGGTCCCCGCTGTAGGGTGTTGCAATATGTTCATGGTTCTCTTATAGTGGGTGGCGTGAGTGACAGAAGCACAAACCCGAGTTTGGGAGTTATGGAGTATTTGAGTAAAGACGACTTGATACTTAATGCTATGGTTGGGTTTCACCATAATGATCTTTGGTAGTTGCGAATGCTTGCTAGAGTTTCAATCATAAGTGCATATGATCCAAGTAAGGAAAGTATGTTAGCTCATGCCTCTCCCTCGTATAAAATTGCAAGAATGATTACCTGTCTAGTTATCAATTGCCTAGGGACAATTCCGCAAATCCAATCACCACTTTTCCACACTCGCTTTATTAAATTGTACTTTTATTAAAACAACACCTAACTTTTATTTTCATGTTCTTTATTAATTTGCAAACCTATCCACAACTACAAAGTACTTCTAGTTTTATTCTTGTTCTAGGTAAAGCAAAGGTTAAGTGTGCATAGAGTTGTATCAATGGTCGATAGAACTTGAGGGAATATGTGTTCTGTCTTTAGCTCCTTGTTGGGTTTGACACTCTTATTTATCCAAAAAGGCTACAAACGATCCCCTATACTTGTGGGTTATCACTTGTGCATCAAAATCCTTAAACCAAAGTTATTCCAGATGAGTCCAGTATATCTACCTATACGCGGTATTACCCTGCCATTCCAAGTAAATTTGCATGTGCCACCTCTAAAATTTCAAATGAATATCTGTTTTGTGTGCCTGGACCTCTCATGGAGCGACAAGGGGCGGTCAATATCTTCCATGCTAAGCGGGTTATTCTCATGATGAGTGTTTATTCACCCATCCTTGCACGAGAGGGGTTGGTAATCGGGATGCCCAGTCCCAAAATCAAAAATTGCAAATAATTAAACAAAACTCCCCCAGGATTGTTGTTGGTATGGACGGTACCCGTAGATTCAGCTAGCCGTGGAGTGTGTTTGTTGGTGGAGGGGGAGTAAACCTTTACTTTTATCGCTTGGGAACCACCGCTAATTTGTTTAGCATGGAAGATATTGATAACTCTTGGTCGTAACGTTGACAGGAAGGGTGTACCTCCCAAAAATATATTTACCTTTGTTTTAAGCTTTGTGCTCTGGCACCTCTGCAAATCCATGCTTCCCTCTGTGTAGGCACTATGTATTTAATTTTATGTTGAGTCATCACCTTCTCAAACAAGCGCCAGACTTGAGAGCACAATTGTCATCCTCAAGCATTGTGTTTAGTTATGTTGGATGCATCGTGACTGGATCTTTTCTACCATGAATTACAATGTTTAGTCGTTGCTTGAACTTTGGAGGTGCTCTGCATTTATGTTTTGCGGTCTCAGAAAGGGCTAGCGAGATACCACTGTTGTCATATTATATCATTGTTGTTTTGACAAAGTGTTGGCATTTGATATATCTTATTATTGCTCTCTAGTTGATTATGCCATTGATATAAGTTAATGTAATTTCTAAGAGTTATTGTTGACATGGTTAGTCATGATCTTTGCTGAAAACCTGGGTGCTGCTTAAGCTTATTTATGTAAACAAGAACAAAAGAGCTCGTAAAAGTTTTTCTTTATCACTTTCAGTTTATCAACTAAATTGCTTGAGGACAAGCAAAGGTTTAATCTTGGGGGAGTTGATACGTCTCTGTCGTATCTACTTTTCCTAATAGTTTGCTCTTGTTTTGGATTCTATGCATGATTTGAATGAAACTAACCCAGACTGACGTTCTTTTCACCAGAACTACCATGGTATTGTTTTTGTGCAGAAATATAAGTTCTCGGATTTGAACGAAACTTTTTGGGGAATTATTTCAGAATAAATAAAAAATACTGGAACCAAGAACCATCGGAGGGGGGCCCTTGGCTGACCACAAGACACCAGGGCACGCCACCCCCTCCAGGCACGCCCTGGTGGATTGTGGGGCCCTCGGGGCTCCGCAGACCCTAATTCCAACTCCATAAATACCTATTTTTGGAGGAAAAAATAGGAGAGGAAGTTTCATCGCGTTTCACGATACGGAGCTACTGCCACCTCCTGTACTTCATCAGGAGGCCAAATCTGGAGCCCATTCAGGGTTCCGGAGAGGGGAATCTTCGTTCTTTGTCATCACCAACCCTCCTTCATCACCAATTCCATGATGCTCCCCACCGGGAGTGAGTAATTCCTTCATAGGATCGCTGGTCGGTGAGGAGTTGGATGAGATTCATCGTGTAACCGAGTTAGTTTTGTTAGGGCTTGATCCCTAGTATCCACTATGTTCTGAGATTGATGTTGCTATGACTTTGGTATGCTTAATGCTTGTCACTAGGGCGCGAGTGCCATGATTTCAGATCTGGACCATTTATGTTTTCACCATTATATCTATGTTCTAGATCCGATCTTGCAAGTCATATTCACCTATTACGTGTTATGATCCGTAAACCCAGTGTGACAGTAATTGGGATACTTTCCGGTGTTGACTGTAGTTTGAGAAGTTCATGTATTCACTATGTGTTAATGCTTTGTTCCGGTTCTCTATTAAAAGGAGGCACTAACATCCCTTAGCTTCCTTATGGACCCCGCTACCATGGGAGGGTAGGACAAAAGATGTCATGCAAGTTCTTTTCCATAACTGTGTATGACTATTTACGGAATACATGCCTACATTATATTTATGAACTGGAGCTAGTTCTGTTTCGCCCTAGGTTATGACTGTTATATGATGAATATCATCCAACGAATGCACCGATCCAATGCCTACGAGTTTTCCACATATTGCTCTTGCTAAGTTACTATTGTTGTTGCTACTGTTACAACTGCTACAATAATGTTACTGCTGCTACCGTTACTATTGCTACTGTTACCACTGCTATCAAAACTATCATAGTACTGTGATACTGATCACTTTGCTGCAGATATTTAATCTCCAGGTGTGGTTGAATTGAGAACTCAACTACTAATACTTACAAATATTCTTTGGCTCCCCTTGTGTCAAATCTATAAATTTGGGTTGAATACTCTACCCTCAAAAACTGTTGCGATCCCCTATACTTGTGGGTTATCAATTGGCAAGGGGCATATGTGTCCCCCAACCCCACATCCCTCCAAGAGATGACTCGAGCCTGTCGCCAGCCCACCCCTTCTCCCCTCTTCCTCGTCACCGTCGAGGGTCTCTGCCGGGGGTGAGCGGGCCTTCCATGGGCACAACTCCCCCTTCCCTTGGCGGCGGTGCAGCTCCTGTCCGACTGCATTCCTGGTGGCGTGGTGCTGCGAGGCTCCGGATCTGGCGCTGCTTGGTGGCAGGTATTCGGGGTGAACTCTACCTGATGGTGCACCCTCGAGTGTAGCGATGGTTGGGGCTTGTCGATCCCCTCGATCCGGATCTAGGAGGATTGGTGGAGCTCGGCCCAAGGTTGCGTGCATGCGTGATGGTGTTGCCTCGTCGGCTGCTGGGGTTAGAAAAAGTGGTAGGCGTAAGTGTGGCAGTGGGCCTTCTCCTAGTGCTAGGCGATAATATAGTTTTTTACTATTATGCGTATTTATGATAATTTAGTGCATATAAATAATTTAACTACCAACTACTAACATTGGAATATGGCATGTTTGGCATATCTAGTGCAATATGGCATGATTTGTGGCTCGGATAGACAATTTCTTACTTGCTCTGACTAGACTTCCACGTGTGCCCTAGGTGAGATGTTTGGCATCGCTTAGTGCTTAAGCATGCCTAAGCGTCTGCCAGGCACTGGTTTTTTCAACAAAGACTGTTGCGGCTTGGGGCTCTGGTCTGCAGGGTTCAAGCCATGGCTGTTGGCAGACGCGGTGTGGCCAAGATTCAAATCATGCTGGGTGCCATGGTGGTTGAGGGAGTCCTGGATTATGGGGTCCTCGGGCGTCCGGGCTGTCTAGCATGGGCCGGACTGATGGGCCATGAAGATACAAGATAGAAGGCCTTCCCCCGTGTTCGGTTGGGACTCTCCTTTGTGTGGATGACAAGCTTGACGTTCAGATGTGTAGTTTCCTTCCTCTATAAACTGACTTTGTATAACCCTAGGCCCCTCCAGTGTCTATATAAACCAGAGGGTTTAGTCCATAGAGGCGAACACAAATCATATAGGCTAGACATCTAGTGTTTACCATTACGGTCTCGAGGTAGATCGACTCTTGTAACCCCTATACTCATCAAAGTCAATCAAGCAGGAAGTAGGGTATTACCTCTATCAGGAGGGCCCGAACCTGGGTAAACATCGTGTCCCCTTTGTCTCCTATTACCCTCGATCCTCAGACGCGCAGTTCGGGACCCCCTACCCGAGATCGGCCGGTTTTGGCACCGACATTGGTGCTTTCATTGAGAGTTCCACTGTGTTGTCGACGGCGGGATCGATGGCTCGCCTTGTCATTAAAGACAACATTACCTCTAGAGGGGCCCTAGCTCCGGGACAGGTCCTCCAGCTCGGCGGTTTCACCATAGGCGCCCGCGCGGCCGTTAAGCCAAAGGCAGCCCTCGAGATTGCTAAACATCGTCTTCACATCGGCCTTGAAAACCCTGAAAAGATGGATCCGACAGATGTTTCATCCTTAAACGAGCTACTAGATTGCATCGCCGCCCTAGGAGTTGCAACAAACTACGATAGGATTGGGCTTAAACCCGATCAGAGGGAAATCAGGTCCCCGCCGATCTCCCATCTGGTAGCGGTCGTGGAGGAACAAGCCGGGAATACGTATCCCCCTAAGTTAAGAACAAGCTGTGTTCAGATTTCCGAGTCCTGTGAGCCGGATACCCGTCTTCGGGAAGAGACCTCATGTCCTCGGAACACAGAACCGGGCGTTGCGCCCAAAGGCCACCAGGACACTCCGGATCCTGGGCCAGTGACCTCGCAAATTCTTCAAACTCCGGATACAATAGTGGATCAGGGTTCGGATTTTCACCCGCCCACCCACCACAAGCAATAATCCGCAAGTAATTCAGGTCCTCCAGATGTATGCGACCTAATGTATATACAGCAGCAACCTGAGGAAACAGTCCATCACTTTTGGGCCGGATTCCTCCTTGTTAAAAACAAGATCAAAGATTGCTGCGATGACGACGCGGTTTCAGTATTCTGTCGCAACTGTACAGACGAGGGAGTCCTTAACACCCTCAACCGCCACTACATACTGCACTTCGCAGATCTAGCACACATCGTACAGAAGTACTGCGCAATGGAAAGCGCCTGGAAGGCCCAGACAGCTCAGTGGGACCCTCCTGCCTTCAAGCAGCCCACCGGACGGACAAAAAGGTTGTACCCTTACGGGGCACCTGATCATCATCTCATGGACAAAAAAATCAAGCCCTTCACGGGACAAAGAACTATCCTTGACGACCTGCTAGCCAAACCCTGTCAGATACATACGACGCCGAATATCGAACCAACACATAGCCTTCGGGCATGTTGGGTACTCCGGCAGGTAGCTAAGAGCGGCGAGGCCATCCTCACCAACATTACCCCAGAGAGGCACTCTTCGGAGGATTCCGGTCTCAACGTTTTTATGATCTTCGAGACCTTTTCTTCCAACAACCGGCGCAAAAGGGCATCACGCGACCTTGCCGAAGTCAACCAAGTAGCAGTAATAAATCCTTGGAATGACATGGCGATAACTTTCACCGTCGATGACAAGCCAAGGGCCAGATCAGTCCGAGCACCAGCCGCCTAGGTCTTAAACCCAATAGTGGATGGCTTTCGGCTCACCAAAGTGCTCATGGACGGCGGCAGCGGATTGAACCTCATCTACGAAGATACGCTCCAAAAAATGCAGATGGACAAAAGCCGCATTGAGCAAAGCGGCACCACTTTTCGAGGCATCATCCCCAGCCGAGAAGCACGAAGCTCGGGGAAGAGCAAGCTCGACGTCACTACACGCCAGAGAACTACATGTCTGAAGAGTTGCTCTTCAACGTGGCACCATTCAAAAGTGGATAGCACGCCCTGTTAGGGCGAGACGCATTCACACGCTTTCAAGCCATACCCCATTACGGGTACATGAAGCTGAAAATGCCAGGGCCCAACGGAGTTATCACTATCACTAGTGATCCGAATATAGCACTCTGCGCCGAAAACAAAACTGCATCCCTGGCCCTAGAGGCGCTATCCGAGGCCCTCGCGGCCGAGGAACTAACTAATCTACGCTCTACAGTGGACAAGGACGATGTAATCCTCGATAAGAGGCCTGAATCCACTTCCTTCAAGCCAACAGACGAGATAGTCAAATTTCAAGTACACCCAACGGGTCCTAATAAAACAGCAGCCATTGGAGCACAGCTGGATCCAACGATCGACGCCGCTCTAAGAGCGTTCCTGCGCGAGAATTGGGACATCTTTGCCTGGCATCCTTCGGATATGCTAGGAAACCCACGTAGACTGGCCAAACACAGCCTCAGCATAATAAAGGGGTTCAAACCAGTCAAGCAAACGCTGCGGCGCTTTTCCGAACCCAAGCGACAAGCTATGGGGGAGGAGCTAGCCAAACTACTCGAAGCCAGGTTCATCAGAGAGATCAAACACCCGGACTGGCTAGCAAACCTGGTCATGGTGCCAAAGAAGGACAAATCATGGCGCCTTTGTGTCGATTTCAAAGACCTCAACAAGGCCTGCCCTGAGGACCCCTTCCTACTGCCCCGCATTGACCAAATCATTGACGCAACTGCAGGACACGACTCACTGTGCTTCCTCGATGCATACTCCGGATACCATCAAATTAAGATGAAGGAATCTGCTCAGGCCGCAACGTCATTCATTACTCCATATGGGCCTTTCTGCTTCAACACTATGCCTTTCGGACACAAAAACGTTGGCGCCACTTACCAACGCATGATTCAAACATGCCTGGAAAAACGAACTGGCAAGACGGTGGAGGCATATGTAGATGATGTAGTTTTGACAAAGAGCTTGTTGTCTACTACGCAACTTTATTCTTGTAGACACGTGTTGGGCCTCCAAGCGCAGAGCTTTGTAGGACAATAGCAATTTTCCCTCAAGTGGATGACCTAAGGTTTATCAATCCGTGGGAGGCGTAGGATGAAGATGGTCTCTCTCAAACGATCCTGCAACCAAATACAAGAAATCTCTTGTGTCCCCAACACACCCAATACAATGGCAAATTGTATAGGTGCACTAGTTCGGCGAAGAGATGGTGATATAAGTGTAATATGGATGGTAGAAATATATTTTTATAATCTGAATAAATAAAAACAGCAAGGTAGCAAATAATAAACAGGCACAAAAACAGTATTGCAATGCTTGAAAATGAGGCCTAGCGTCCGTACTTTCGCTAGTGCAACCTCTCAACAATGCTAACATAGTTGGATCATATGATTATCCCTCAAAGTGCAATAAAGAATCACTCCCAAGTTCCTATTAGCAGAGAACAAAAGATAGAAATTGTTTGTAGGGTACGAAACCACCTCAAAGCTATTCTTTCCGATCGATCTATCCTAGAGTTCGTACTAAAATAACGCAAGCTATTCTTTCCGACAAGACAAAACTTCAAAGGGTAAAGATTCAATTCATCACAACAAGAGTATAGAGGGGAGAAACATCATATGATCCGACTATATTAACAAAGCCCATGATATAGATCACGAGAGAGAGAGAGAGATTAAACACATAGCTACTGGTACAAACCCTTAGCCCCGAGGGTGGATTAGTCCCTCCTCATGGGGGTGGCCGCCGGGATGATGAAAATGGCTACCGGTGATGATTCCCCCCTCCGGCAAGTGCCGAAACGGGTCTAGATTGGTTTTCGGTGGCTATAGAGCCTTGCCGCAGCGGAACTTCTGATCTAGGTTAACCCCGAAGGGTTTTGGAATATTTGTGATTTATAGGGTAAAAAGGGGATGTGCGAGGCCACCGAGGTGGGCAAAACCTACCTGGGCGCGCCGGGGGGTTGTGCCCCCCTCGAGGTACCCCCTAGGTGCTACTCTGGCCCAATGGATATCTTTTGGTCCATAAAAAATCTCCGTGGAGCGTTGCATTTGGACTCCATTTGGTATTGATTTCCTGCGATGTAAAAAACAAGCAAAAAACAGCAATTGGCACTGGGCACTGGGTCAATAGGTTAGTCCCAAAAAATGATATAAAGTGGCTATAAAATGATTATAAAACATCCAAGAATGATAAAATAATAGCATGAATACTTCAAAAATTATAGATACATTGGAGACGTATCAGCATCCCCAAGCTTAATTCCTACTCGTCCTCGAGTAGTTAAATGATAAAGAAAATAAATTATGAAATGTGAATGCTAGCAAAGTGCATTAGTTTGATCAATGAAAATTTCAATCACTTTTCCTAGCATCAGAACAGCAATTCTTTCTTATAAAACTTCTCATGTTATAGTAGCAACCAATTCACATGTTAAGGTTCAAACAATGAACTCTCTTGAAACACAATAACCGATGTTCTTAGTCACCAAGCAATTGCAATTCAACTTATTCAACAGAGTTTAAGTAAGAGCTCCACATACTCAACTGTCATATAGTCTTCTATGATTGCTAACACTCACCGCATACACATGAGCAAAACGTTTCAACTGGACACAGAGAAAGATAGGGGATTATTGTTTTGCCTCCCAACTTATTCACATCAAGGGTGATGTCAACAATAATAACTCATGGTACCCATATTCAACTGGACATATGTGCCTAGATCTTTCCTCACCACATGATGCTTGCCAGAAGAGAAAAATAAAAAGGAATAGAGAGGATAACTTTGACTCTTTGCATAAAAATAAATACTGAAAAGTAAAAGATAGGCCCTTTGTAGAGGGAAGCAGAGGTTGTCATGCGCTCATTTGTTTGTATGCTCAGCCCCTTAATGCAAAAGAACGTCACGTTATATTGCCCCTTATGATAGCAACCTTTATTATGCAGTATGTCGCTTTTATTGCTTTGCCATCACAAGTTCGTACAATGCTCAATTTTCTCTTACACTAAATGATCTAACACTTTTAGAAGCAATTTTTATTGCCTTATTGCACCGGTGACAACTTACTTGAAGGATCTTGCTCAATACTTAGGTAGGTATGGTGGACTCTTGAAAACAAGATTTGGGTTTAAGGGTTTTTGGATGCACAAGTAGTATCTCTACTTGGTGCGGAATTTTTGGCTAGCAAAGATGGGGGGAAAGCACCACATGTTGAAGGATCTATGACAATAGAACTTCTATGTGAATATGAACAAACGTATATCATTATGTTCTCTTCCTTGTCCAACGTCAACAATTTTGGCATATAATATTTTGATGGGGGCTCACAATCACAAAAGATTTCCATGATAGTGTATTTTCATGTGAAAGTTCTCTTCCTTATACTAATTATTCGTGAATTGCTTGCATGACCAATATTGTGATTGTCAAGCCTCAAAAGGTTTCACTTTCTAAACCCAATGTGAAGCTACCACTAGGCATGATATAATTTCAACTTCATGACATTCAATTTATTCAACAATTTACTCATAGGATATAAGTGAAGCACAAGAGCAATTCCAAAGAAAAGAGCTTCGTTGACGGGATGTGAATGCCGCTTACTTAGCCTCCTTGGCAATTATTTGAGAACTTTATTTTATTTAAAAACTTTCAGATCTAAGTATTTAATTAAAACAACAAGTAGATCAAAACAAATGACATTCCAAGGATAGCAAACATCATGTGAAGAAGCAAAAACTAGGCTCAACCGATACTAACCGATAATTGTTGAAGAAGAAAGGTGGGATGCCTACCAGGGCATCCCCAAGCTTAGATGCTTGAGACTTCTTGAATATTATCTTGGTATGCCTTGGGCATCCCCAAGCTTGAGCTTTGGTGTCTCCTTAATTCTTCTCATATCACGGTTTTCCTAAATCTCAAAAGCTTCATCCACAAAAAACTCAACAAGAACTCGTTAGATAAGTTAGTATAAACCAATGCAAAAACCTTATCATTCTTTACTATAGAAAATCACTACAATTATTATTCAACATTGAATACTAAATGCCTCTGCATATTTAATAATCCTATCCTCAAATAGAAACATTAAACGAGCAAATATATGCAAACAATGAAAACATAACAGCAATCTGCCAAAACAGTACAGTCTGTAAAGAATGCAATATTTATCATACTTCCCTAACTCCAAAAATTATGAAAATTTTACCAAACTGTAGAAAATTTATCAGAGCTTATTTTGCAAAAAGTTTCAGCATTTTATCACATTCTTACTTTTCTAGGGGATTTTTGCAACAACAGGGAACTTTCTGCATTGAAAGAGCAACAAGTATACTTGCAAAATAAGCATGGCAAAGGCTATCAATGCCACTTTTATTGAAATAAAAGATGCAAAACATTATTATAAATAACAGCAAGAAAATCCTAACAAAATAAATTCCCGCTCCAAGTAAAACTCATATCATGTGACGAATGAAAACATAGCTCCAAGTGAGGTTACCGATAATGTTGAACACGAAAGAGGGGATGCCTTCCGGGGCATCCCCAAGCTTAGTTGCTTGGATCTTCCTTGAATATTTCCTTGGGGGTTCCTTGGGCATACCCAAGCTTGGGTTATTTTCACTCCTTATTCTCCTCATATCGACATCTCACCCAAAACTTGAAAACTTCAATCACACAAAACTTAACGGAACTTCGTGAGATAGGTTAGTATGATAAAGAGAAAACCATTTCACTTTGGTACTGTCAAAGACAAGATTAATAATTCCTTCCACACAATTCCTACTGTATCATATCATTTCCAAAATTTATATTTAGCAATATAAGCAATAGAAACTAGCAAACAAGCAAATTATGCATTGAAAACAGAATCTGTCAAAAACAGAACAGTCTGTAGTAATATGTACTCAAACAATACTTATGCTACTTCAAAAATTATGAAAAATTTAGGAACACGTGAGCAATTTGTATATTAAACTTCTGCAAAAATAATCAACTCAAAAACACTCTTCTTTTAAAAATGAGAATTATTTTCGTGAGTGCAAAAGTTTCTGTTTTTCAGCAAGATCAAATCGACTATCACCCAACATGATCCCAAAGGCTTTACTTGGCACTTTATTGAAACAAAAGAAATAAAACATGATTACTACAGTAGCATAATCATGTGAACACACAAAAACAGTAGGTAAAAGTGTTGGGTTGTCTCCCAACAAGCGCTTTTCTTTAATGCATTTTAGCTAGGCATGATGATTTCAATGATGCTCGCATAAAAGATAAGAATTGAAACACAAAGAGGGCATCATGGAGCACATGGCAAGCACATTTAAGTCTAACCCACTTCCTATGCATAGGGATTTTGTGATAAAATAATTTATGGGAACAAGAATCAACTAGCATAGGAAGGCAAAACAAGCATAACTTCAAAACTTTCAACACATAGAGAGGAAACTTGGTATTATTGCAATTCCTACAAGCATAAGTTCCTCCCTCATAATAATTTTCAGTAGCATCATGAATAAATTCAACAATATAACCATCACATAAAGCACTCTTTTCATGATGCAAAATCATAAAAAATTTGTTTTTCTCCACATAAGCGAATTTGTTCTCATCAATAGTAGTGGGAGCAAACTCAACAAAATAACTATCATGAGAATGAAAATTAAAATCATGATGACAAGTTTCATGGTTAGCATTATCAAATATAGCATACATGTCATCACCATAATCATCATATATAGAAACTTTGTTGTCATAATCAATTGCAACCTCCTCCAACATAGTGGAATCGTCATTAAATAAAGTCATGACCTCACCAAATCCACTTTCATCAATATAATCATCATAAATAGGAGGCATGCTTTCATCATAATAAATTTTCTCATCAAAACTTGGGGGACTAAAAATATCATATTCATCAAATATAGCATCCCCAAGCTTGTAGCTTTGCATATCATTAGCATCGTGGATATGCAAAGAATTAATACAAACAACATTGCAATCATGCTCATCATTTAAATATTTTGTGCCAAACATTTTATTGACTTCTTCTTCTAACTATTGAGCACAATTTTCCGAACCATCATTTTCAAGAAAGATAATATAAAGATGATCAATAATATGATGCAACCTCAATTCCATTATTTATGTAGTTTTCTTTTATAAAACAAACTAGTGATAAAACAAGAAACTAAAAGATTAGATTGCAAGATCTAAAGATAAACCTTCATGCACTCACCTCCCCGGCAACGACGCCAGAAAAGAGCTTGATGTCTACTACGCAACTTTATTCTTGTAGACACGTGTTGGGCCTCCAAGCACAGTAGCAATTTTCCCTCAAGTGGATGACCTAAGGTTTATCAATCGGTGAGAGGTGTAGGATGAAGATGGTCTCTCTCGAACGACCCTGCAACCAAATACAAGAAATCTCTTGTGTCCCCAACACACCCAATACAATGGCAAATTGTATAGGTGCACTAGTTCGGCGAAGAGATGGTGATAAAAGTGTAATATAGATGGTAGAAATATATTTTTACAATCTGAATAAATAAAAACAGCAAGGTAGCAAATAATAAACGGGCACAAAAACAGTATTGCAATGCTTGAAAATGAGGCCTAGGGTCCGTACTTTCACTAGTGCAATGTGACGCCCGGATAATTAAGCTACAGTAGCCCTCTGCTAATGATGCCACGTCACCTTGATTACTGTTGCTAGTCTTGCGTTAGTTCGAAACCGATTCAAATTCAAATTTAAAATAAAGTCAAACAGTAAAAGTTTTCAAAAGTCAAAACTAAATTGTTCCTAATGTGTCAAATAATCCATAGACCATGTTGGTGGAGAGACCACACCTGTATAAAGTATTTAGATGCACTAAAGTAAAGAAAATTGTGGCTAAAAAAATATATTTAAATACCTTTTAAATAATAAAAATGTATCAAGTAATTATTACTACACCAAACATGAACAAGCTAGTGGCCTATATTATAAAGTTTGTTTTGTATTTTATAAAAACTGTAATAGGTGTAACCAAAATAGAATAGAAAATAATAAATAAAAGAAAAGTAAATGAAAACAAAGCTAAGAAAAAATAATAATAATAAAGACACCCCCCCCCCCGCTGGGCCAACCGGCCCAGCTAACCAATCAGCCGGCCGGCCCACCCCCGCTGCCCCCTGCTTAACCCCCCACCCCCACCGAACCCTAGCCCACATTCCCCACTCGCTCCCCTCCCCCCCCCCCACTCGCTACCCCGATCTGGATCGAGATCGGGGCGAAGACCCGAAGCCGCCTGACGCAGCGCCGCTGTCGTCGCCGTCATCTCGCTGCCCGGAGCTCCCCCCCCCCCCGCCGTCGCCGCCGTCCTCCTCGTCTCCGCCTCGACCTCCCCCGTCCTCGACCGCCCCACGTCGTCCTCTGCTCGTTGGAGGGTCGCGACGTCGCCGGCCTGCCTCCTCGCCTCCTTGTCCCTCTCCTCGCCGAAATGTCGTCCCCGTCACCCTCCTCGACCCCCACTGCCTAACCCCTACGGCCACCGTGAGCTTCCTCCCTTCCCCTCTCTATTGCCGGCGCCGGCCACCCCGCTCGTCGCACCGTGGCCGTGCCCCGCACGCGCTCACCCCGCGCCCCAGTTACTCTGCTCTGCCGTGGCCACCCCGCATCCTGCCTCTGCTCCTCGCGCTGTCGCGCACGCGCGCACTGCCGCTCGGCCGCGCCACCAACCCCTGTCGTCGTGCGCCGCCCGGTCCCAAGGCCGCCCGTGGCCGTACTCCAGCATCTCCCCTGTTCTGGCCACTACTCGCCGCCGTCGGCTGGCCTCGCCGTCGCCCTCGCGGCCGATGCTCGGGCCTGCCTCGCGCCCGGGTCGGACGCCCGCGCCCGTAACCCGACGCCCGATAGGCCCCCGTGCCTATGACAGATGGGGCCCACGCCAAAAAAAATAAGATTAATTAAATAATAATTGTTAATTAATTAATTAGTTAGTTAGTAAGTTAATTAGTTAACTTAAATAACCTGCTTAATAACCTAATCAACCAGATTAGTTAATCAAATGTTGTTTAGTAAAACATGTACCAATGACATGCGGGTCCCATGGGCCCTTTTGACCAGTCAAACGTTGACTGGACATTTGACCAGGGCCCCACCTGCCAGCCTCTTAGACACACTCTGGGTACACTTCCTGCGTACCCGTAGCATCTAAATACAAATTTAATTTCGAATTAAATTAAATCCAGAAATTAGAAAATCATTTTAAATCTTTTAAAATTAATAAAAAAATAAACCGTAGCTCGGATGAAAAAACTTTGTACATGAAAGTTGCTCAGAACAACGAGAAGAATCCGGATACGCAGCCCGTTCGTCCGCCACACATCCCTAGCATAGCAAACTCACAACTTTTCCCCTCCGATTCATCTGTCCGAAAACGTGAAACACCGGGAATACTTTTCCGGATGTTTTCCCCCTTCGCCGGTACCACCTCCTACCGCGTTAGGGCACACCTAGCACCGCGCATTGTCTTGTGATGCACCGTCATGCTTATGTTTGCATTATATTTATTGTTTCTTCCCCCTCTTCTCTGGTTAGACACCGAGACCTACGCCGCTGCTACCCAGTACGACTACGGTGTTGACAACCCCTCCTTCTCGGCTGAGCTTCGAGGCAAGCCCCCCCTGATCACCAGATATCGCCTATTCTTCTCTATACTGCTTGCATTAGAAGAGTGTAGCATGTTACTGATTTCGGTTAATCCTATTCTGTTGCATAGCCTGTCATTGTTGCTACAGTTGTTACCCTTACCTGCTATCCTACTGCTTAGTATAGGATGCTAGTGTTCCATCAGTGGCCCTACACTCTTGTTCGTCTGCCATGCTATACTACTGGGCCGTGATCACTTCGGGAGGTGATCACGGGTATATACTATATACTTTATATACATGACACATGTGGTGACTAAAGTCGGGTCGGCTCGTTGAGTACCCGCAAGTGCTTCTGATGAGGGGGCTGAAAGGACAGGTGGCTCCATCCCGGTAGAGGTGGGCCTGGGTTCCTGACGGCCCCTGACTGTTACTTTGTGGCGGAGCGACAGGGCAGGTTGAGACCACCTAGGAGAGAGGTGGGCCTGGCCCTGGTCGGCGTTCGCGGATACTTAACATGCTTAACGAGATCTTGGTATTTGATCTGAGTCTGGCCATTTGGTCTATATGCACTAACCAACTACGCGGGAACAGTTATGGGCACTCGACGTCGTGGTATCAGCCGAAGCCTTCTTGACGTCAGCGACGGAGCGGCGCGCGCCGGATTGGACTGGAACGCCTGCTAGGCTAGGTCTTCTTCCGACCGCCCTCGCAACGTGCAGATGTGCAATGGGCGATGGGCCCAGACCCCTGCGCCATAGGATTTAGACCGGCGTGCTGACCTCTCTGTTGTGCCTAGGTGGGGCTGCGACGTGTTGATCTTACGAGGCCGGGCATGACCAGGAAAGTGTGTCTGGCCAAATGGGATCGAGCGTGTTGGGTTATGTGGTGCACCCCTGCAGGGAAGTTTATCTATTCGAATAGACGTGTCCCTCGGTAAAAGGATGACCCGGAGTTGCACCTTGACCTTATGACAACTAGAACCGGATACTTAATAAAACACACCCTTCCAAGTGCCAGATACAACCCGGTGATCGCTCTCTAACAGGGCGACGAGGAGGGGATCGTCGGGTAGGATTATGCTATGCGATGCTACTTGGTGAACTTACCATCTATTCTCTTCTACATGCTGCAAGATGGAGGTGGCCTGAAGCGTAGTCTTCGACAAGATTAGCTATCCCCCTCTTATTCTGGCATTCTGCAGTTCAGTCCACCGATATGGCCCTTTACACATATACCCATGCATATGTAGTGTAGATCCTTGCTTGCGAGTACTTTGGATGAGTACTCACGGTTGCTTTTCTCCCTCTTTTCCCCTTTTCCTTTCTACCTGGTTGTCGCAACCAGATGCCGGAGCCCAGGAGCTAGACGCCACCGTCGACGACGAATCCTACTACACCGGAGGTGCCTACTACTACGTGCAGCCCGCTGACAATGGCCAGGAGTAGTTTAGGAGGATCCCAGGCAGGAGGCGTGCGCCTCTTTCGATCTGTATCCCAATTTGTGCTAGCCTTCTTAAGGCAAACTTGTTTAACTTATGTCTGTACTCAGATATTGTTGCTTCCGCTGACTCGTCTATGATCGAGCACTTGTATTCGAGCCCTCGAGGCCCCTGGCTTGTATTATGATGCTTGTATGACTTATTTATGTTGTAGAGTTGTGTTGTGATATCTTCCCGTGAGTCCCTGATCTTGATCGTACACATTTGCGTGCATGATTAGTGTACGATTGAATCGGGGGCCTCACATGCAACCTCTCAACAATGCTAACATAGTTGGATCATATGATTATCCCTCAAAGTGCAATAATGAATCACTCCCAAGTTCCTATTAGCGGAGAACAAAAGATAAAAATTGTTTGTAGGGTCCGAAAGCACCTCAAAGCTATTCTTTCCGATCGATCTATCCAAGAGTTCGTACTAAAATAACGCAAGTTGTTCTTTTCGATCAATCTAATCAAGAGTTCGTACTAAAATAACACCAAAGCAAATTCATATTCATAATACTCAATCCACACAAATGTAACGCCCACGATGCGGCTATATCTCCCACGTGTCGAGGCACGACTTAGAGGCATAACCGCATAGTGGTTTTGTCGCAAGAAGGGTCATCTTCACACAATCCCATGTAATGAACAAGAATGGGATAAAGAGTTGGCTTACAATCGCCACTTCACACAATACATAAATATCATCATACATCATCCAAAATACAATCATATAGACCGACTACGGTCAAAATCCAGATGAAAATAAGACAACCCCAAATGCTAGATCCCCGATCGTCCCAACTGGGCTCCACTACTGATCATCAGGAAAAGACACATAGTAACGACCACGTTCCTCGTCGAACTCCCACTTGAGATCGACGCCATCATCTGCACTGGCATCGTCGGCACCTGCAACTGGTTTTGGAAGTATCTGTGAGTCACGGGGACTCTGCAATCTCACACCCACGAGATCAAGACTATTTAAGCTTATAGGACAAAGAGGTGCAAAGAGGTGGAGCTGCAGCGGCAAAAGCATGTATGGTGGCTAACTTACGCAAATGAGAGCGAGAAGAGAAGCAAAGGAACGGACGTCATCTAGCAATGACCAAGAAGAGGTCCTGAACACCTACTTACGTCATACATAACACAGACCGTGTTCACTTCCCGGACTCCGCCGAGAAGAGACCATCACGGCTACACACGCACTTGGTGTATTTTAATTGGGTCAAGTGACAAGTTATCTACAACCGGACATTAACAAATTCCCATCTGCCTCATAACCGCGGGCACGGCTTTCGAAAGATAATACCCTGCAGGGGTGTCCCAACTTAGCCCATCATAAGCTCTCACGGTCAATGAAGGATAAACCTTCTCCCGGAAAGACCCGATCAGTCTCGGAATCCCGGTTTACAAGACATCTTGATAATGGTAAAACAAGACCAGCAAAGCCACCCGAATGTGCCGACAAATCCCGATAGGAGCTGCACATATCTCGTTCTCAGGGCACACCGGATGAGACATCCTACGAGTAAAACCAGACCTCGAGTTTCCAGGAGGGGGCCCCGCAGTCTGCTCAGTTCGGACCAACACTCGAAGGAGCACTGGCCCGGGGGGGTTAAAATAAGATGACCCTCGGGCTCGCGAAAACCCGGGGGAAAAAGGTATGGGTCGCAAATGGTAAAACCAAGGTTGGGCCTTGCTGGAGGAGTTTTATTCAAGGCGAACTGTCAAGGGGGTCCCATAAATCACCCGACCGCGTAAGGAACGCAAACTCAAGGAACATAATCCCGGTATAACAGTAACTAGGGCGGCAAGAGTGGAACAAAACACCAGGCATAAGGCCGAGCCTTCCACCCTTTACCAAAATATATAGATGCATTAATTAAATAAGAGATATTGTGATATCCCAACATATCCATGTTCCGACATGGAACAAACTTCAACTTCACCTGCAACTAGCAACGCTATAAGAGGGGCTGAGCAAAAGCGGTAACTTAGCCAAACAACGGTTTGCTAGGAGAGGATGGTTAGAGGCTGACATGGCTAAAATAGGAGACATGATATAGCAAAAGATAGGTAGCGGAGCATGGCAATAGAGCGAACAACTAGCATAGCAAAGATAGAAGTGATTCCGAGGGGTGGTCATCTTGCCTGCAAGATTCTCAGAGTTGTCGAAAGCTTGATCCTCGTAAGCGTACTCGACAGGTTCCTCGTTCACGAACTCGTCTCCCGGTTCTACCCAAGAAAAGAACACAAACAAACGGAACCACAATCAATCACGAGGAATGCGCGAGCAACATGATGCAACATGTATGATATGCAAGATGTGATATGCGATGCATATGCGTGCTCCGGAAGGAAAATGATGAACATGGCAGTAACTTGGCAAACCAAGCATTCCACTGGAAAGATGAGATGATTTCGGTCGAAATCGATATAAAGATCACCAGAATCGGATGCACGGTTTGCAAATGGCAAGCAAAACAAGAATGACACTAAACTGCGATAAACAGCAAGATAGCACTTAAAATGCAACAAGTAGCAATGCTACAGCACCCCAACATAGCAACAAAGCACATGGCAGTAATCTACATGAGATTCTTGACAAAAGATGAACAATGAGCTACTGCTAGTTCACAACATATCAAGCTCAAACAAGCATGGCAAAAATGCAAAAGATTACAGGTTCACAGACTTGGTGAAAAACTGGACATGGCAGAAATCAGCATCAGGTAGCAATGTTCAGAGCGCGAAATCAACATGCTACAGGAACTTAACATAGCAAAACAAGGCATGGTAGTGTTATACTAAATGCACTTGACAAAAGTCCCTTACTGACCATAAGCCAAAAAGGACCAGAAGAAATGATGGCAAGCATGTAAACATAGCAAGTTACGTTATCAGGTTTCAGACTTAGCAGAAAACAGAGCATGGCAGAAATATTAATATGTAGGCCTCTTTGTGAGCTTGATGCACTCACTACAGAGCAATTCATGACAAACCAAGCATACCTACAGCAAGATGACATGTTTATGAAGCTATCCATGGCACGAAACATTGCATAGCATATATGGATCAACTACAATAAGCTTGGCAAAAATGCATATCATGTTAAGAATCTGCCAGAAATATTTTATAGCAAAAGTAGAGCACGATTTAGTCATGCTATGGTACTCTAAAATTGAAAACAATTGCAGGAATGGATCAAGTACAACTATATCTACAAAACATCCTTACTGAACATTTCCAAAATATGCATGGATCTCTCTGTAGCATCAAGTTTACATGGCAACAAAATTACAGCAGACAAAGACTTGGAGAAATCATTAAGTCCCTGAAATCAGAATTATTACGGGACCTACTTTGCATGATTGTGCTAGTCACCACAGAGATCACAAAAATACATGTACTATACCACTAGAAAGATGGCATGGCATACTTCAAAACACATGTAGAGCTCATGCTCAAAAGATGCACAGATTAAATGGTACAAAAATGACAAATCTCCAAGTTCTGATAAGAACCAGAGATTAACAGCAACTAGCCCTCTTCCAACGAAGATTTGGGCATCAAGATGACCTCTAATGAACATGGTGCAATTGGGCAAAATGTAGAGCATCACGAGACGAATAATTTGACATATTACACGCGCGAATCGGAGCTACATGCAAGAAGTTATCGCATCAGGAACAAAGGCACATGCTGATAAAATAACAGGACTTAGAAAAATTAGAGGGGCTCGGGGAAGTCAACGCCGTACAGAGATCTGGATCGGGCGAGGAGTTGCTCGGGGCAGGGGCCGGCGGGGCGAGGGGGCCGGAGGCCGGAGGAGGGGCGAGGGGGCCGGAGGCGGTCGCCGGCGGCGGGGCACGGCGGGGCCGGACCGGTGGCGGCGGCCGGTGGCCGGTGGCCTGGGGTGATGGCGGCGGCGGCGGGCAACTCGGCGGCGGCGGTGAGGCCGACCGGCACCGGGCGGCGCGGGGGAGCACGGCCGGCGAGGAAGACCGGCGCGGAGGCGCGCGCGGGCCCGCGGGCCGGCGGCGGGCCGCGGCGGTGGAAAACCGGCGATGACACGTGGCGGATCCGGACTGGACGGGGCGCGGCGGCGGACGTGTCCGGCGGGGTACGGACGCGTCCGGCGGCGCGGAGGGAAAAACTTAGGGTTTCGTCTGAGATTTCGTTTTTCGGGATGCCCATTTATAAATAGGTAGAGGGAGCTAGGAGACTCCAAATGAGGTGCGGTTTTCGCCCACACGATCGTGATCGAACGACCTAGAGCATGGAAGAGAGTTTGGTGGGTTTTGGGCTGATTTTAGAGGGGGTTTTTGCTGGACACTCAAATGGACTTTGCGGATGCCCGGTTAACCGTTGGAGTACCAAACGACCTCCGAATGGAACGAAACTTGACCGGTATTCTCCGGGTGGTATATTAAGACCACTTGACAAGCCTCGGTCCATTCCGAGAAAGTTTGACACACGCACACGAAAGAAAACTAGAGGGGTGCACCGGAGGAGATAGGAGCGCCGGATTGGAAAACGGACAACGGGGAAAATGTTCGGATGCATGAGACGAACACGTATGCGAATGCAATGCACATGATGACCTGATATGAAAATACATGACATGACAAAAATACAAAACGAAAGACAAAACCCGACAACGGAGGGAAAAACATATCACATAGCCGGAAATGGCAAGAGTCGGAGTTACAAATATGGCAAGTTACATCCGGGGTGTTACAACAAAGAACTACAGAGAGACCCCAACGTTTCTATCGGAGAAAAGATAATAAAAATGTGCATCAACCCCTATGCATAGATTACCCCAATGTCACCTCGGGAATCCGTGAGTTGAGTTCCAAAACATATATCAAGTGAATCAATATGATACCCCATTGTCACCTCAAGTATTCATACCGCAAGACATACATCATGTGCTCCCATATCTGAATATTCAATCCGACAAGACAAAACTTCAAAGGGTAAAGATTCAATTCATCACAACAAGAGTATAGAGGGGAGAAACTTCATATGATCGGACTATATTAACAAAGCCCATGATATAGATCACGAGAGAGAGAGAGATTAAACACATAGCTACTGGTACAAACCCTCAGCCCCGAGGGTGGACTACTCCCTCCTCATCATGGTGGCCACCGGGATGATGATGATCGCCACCGGTGATGATTCCCCCTCCAGCAGGGTGCCGGAACGAGTCTAGATTGGTTTTCGGTGGCTACAGAGCCCCGCGGGGGCGGAACTTCTGATCTAGGTTATCCCCGAAGGGTTTTGGAATATTTGTGATTTTATAGGGTGAAGAGGGGGTGCGGGAGGCCACCGAGGTGGGCACAACCCACCTGGGCGCGCCTAGGCCCCCAGGCACGCTCTGGTGGGTTGTGCCCCCTCGGGGCACCCCCCTGGTGCTACTCTGGTCCAATGGATGTCAGTTGGTCCATAAAAAATCTCCGTGGAGTGTCGTTGCATTTGAACCCCGTTTGGTATTGATTTCCTGCGATGTAAAAAACAAGCAAAAAAACAACAACTGGCACTTGGTCAATAGGTTAGTCCCAAAAATGACATAAATTTGCTATAAAATGGTTGTAAAACATCCAAGAATGATAAAATAACAGCATGAATACTTCATAAATTATAGATACGTTGGAGACGTATCAGCATCCCCAAGCTTAATTCCTACTCGTCCTCGAGTAGGTAAATGATAAAAGAAATAATTTATGAAGTGTGAATGCTAGCAAAGTGCATCAGTTTGATCAATGAAAATTTCAATCACTTTTCCTAGCATCATAACAGCAATTCTTTCTTATAAAACTTCTCATGTTATAGTAGCAACCAATTCACATGTTAAGGTTCAAACAATGAACTCTCTTGAAACTCAACAACATATGTTCTTAGTCACCAAGCAATTGCAATTAAACTTATTCAACAGAGTTTAAGTAAGAGCTCCACATACTCAACTATCATATAGTCTTCTATGATTGCTAACACTCACCGCATACACATGAGCAAAACGTTTCAACCGGACACATAGAAAGATAGGGGCTTATTGTTTTGCCTCCCAACTTATTCACCTCAAGGGTGATGTCAACAATAATAACCCATGCTACCCATATTCAACTGGACATATGTGCCTAGATCTTTCCTCACCACATGATGCTTGCCAAAAGAGAAAAATAAAAAGGAATAGAGAGGATAACTTTGTCTCTTTGCATAAAAATAAATACTAAAAAGTAAAAGATAGGCCCTTTGAAGAGGGAAGCGGAGGTTGTCATGCGCTTATTTGTTTGTATGCTCAAGCACTTAGTGCAAAAGAATGTCATGTTATATTGCCCCTTATGATAGCAACCTTTATTATGTAGTCCGTCGCTTTTATTGCTTTGCCATCACAAGTTCGTACAATGCTCAATTTTCTCTTACACTAAATGATCTAACACCTTTAGAAGCAATTTTTATTGCCTTATTGCACCGATGACAACTTGAAGGATCTTGCTCAATCCTTAGGTAGGTATGGTGGACTCTTGAAAATAAGATTTGGGTTTAAGGGTTTTTGGATGCACAAGTAGTATCTCTACTTGGTGCGGAATTTTTGGCTAGCAAAGATGGGAGGCAAGCACCACATGTTGAAGGATCTATGAAAATATAACTTCTATGTGAATATGAACAAACATAAATCATTACGTTGTCTTCCTTGTCCAACATCAACAATTTTGGCATATAATATTTTGATGGGGGGCTCACAATCACAAAAGATTTCCATGATAGTGTATTTGCATGTGAAAGTTCTCTTCCTTATACTAATTATTCGTGAATTGCTTGTATGACCAATATTGTGATAGTCAAGACTCAAAAGGTTTCACTTTCTAAACCCAATGTGAAGCTACCACTAGGCATGATATAATTTCAACTTCATGACATTCAATTTATTCAACAATTTACTCATATGATATAAGTGAAGCACAAGAGCAATTCCAAAGAAAACAGCTTCGTTGATGGGATGTGAATGCCGCTTACTTAGCCTCCTTGGCAATTATTTGAGGACTTTATTTTATTTAAAAAAATTCAGATCTGAGTATTTAATTAAAACAGCAAGTAGAACAAAAAATGACATTCCAAGGATAGCACACATCATGTGAAGAAGCAAAAACTAGGCTCAACCGATACTAATCGATAATTGTTGAAGAAGAAAGGTGGGATGCCTACCGGGGCATCCCCAAGCTTAGATGCTTGAGACTTCTTGAATATTATCTTGGGATGCCTTGGGCATCCCCAAGCTTGAGCTTTGGTGTCTCCTTAATTCTCCTCATATCACGGTTTTCCTAAATCTCAAAAGCTTCATCCACACAAAACTCAACAAGAACTCGTGAAATAAGTTAGTATAAACCAATGCAAAAACCTTATCATTCTCTACTGTAGCAAATAACTAAAATTATTATTCAACATTGAATACTAAATGCCTCTGCATATTTAATACTCATATCCTCAAATAGAAACATTAAACAAGCAAACATATGCAAACATAACAAAAATCTGCCAAAACAGTACAGTCCGTAAAGAATGCAATATTTATCATACTTCCCTAACTCCAAAAATTATGAAAATTTTACCCAACTGTAGAAAATTTATCAGATATTATTTTGCAAAAACAATTAGCAATTTATCACATTCCTACTTTTGTAGGGGATTTTTTCAACAGTGGGAAACTTTCTACTTTGAAACAGCAACAAGTATACTTGCAAAATAAGCATGGCAAAGGCTATCAATGCCACTTTTATTGAAATAAAAGGTGAAAAACATTATTCTAAATAACAGCAAGCAAATCCTAACAAAATAAATTGACGCTCCAAGTAAAACTCATATCATGTGACGAATGAAAACATAGCTCCTACTGAGGTTACCGATAATGTTGAACACGAAAGAGGGGATGCCTTCCGGGGCATGCCCAAGCTTAGTTGCTTGGATCTTCCTTGAATATTTCCTTGGGGTGCCTTGGGAATCCCCAAGCTTAGGTTCTTGTCACTCCTTATTCTCCTCATATCGACATCTCACCCAAAACTTGAAAACTTCAATCACACAAAACTTAACGGAACTTCGTGAGATAGGTTAGTATGATAAAGAGCAAACCATTTGGTACTGTCAAAGACAAGATTAATAATTTCTTCCACACAATTCCTACTGTACAATATCATTTCCACAATTTATATTGAGCAATATAAGCCATAGAAACTAGCAAACAAGCAATCTGTGCATTGAAAACAGAATCTGTCAAAAACAGAACAATCTGTAGTAATATGTACTCAAACAATACTTATGCTACTCCAAAAATTATGAACAAATTAGGACCACGTGAGATATTTGTATATTAAACTTCTGCAAACAGAATCAACTCAAAAGAACTCTTCTTTTAAAAATGAGAATTATTTTCGTGAGTGCAAAAGTTTTTGTTTTTCAGCAAGATCAAATCAACTATCACCCAACATGATCCCAAAGGCTTTACTTGGCAATTTATTGAAACAAAAGAAATAAAACATGATTACTACAGTAGCATAATCATGTGAACACACAAAAACAGTAGGTGAAAGTGTTGGGTTGTCTCCAAACAAGCGCTTTTCTTTAATGCCTTTTAGCTAGGCATGATGATTTCAATGATGCTCGCGTAAAAGATAAGAATGAAACACAAAGAGAGCATCATGACGCACATGGCAATCACATTTAAGTCTAACCCACTTCCTATGCATAGGTATTTTGTGATCAAATAATTTATAGGAGCAAGAATCAACTAGCATAGGAAGGCAAAACAAGCATAACTTCACAACTTTCAACACATAAAGAGGAAATTTGATATTATTGCAATTCCTACAAGCATAAGTTACTCCCTCGTAATAATTTTCAGTAGCATCGTGAATAAATTCAACAATATAACCATCACATAAAGCACTCTTTTCATGATCCAAAATCATCAAAAATTTGTTTTTCTCCACATAAGCAAATTTTTTCTCATCAATAGTAGTGGGAGCAAACTCAACAAAATAACTATCATGAGAATGAAAATTAAAATCATGATGACAAGTTTCATGGTTAGCATTATCAAATATAGCATACATGTCATCACCATAATCATCATATATAGGAACTTTGTTGTCATAATCAATTGCAACCTCCTCCATGATAGTGGAATCATCATTAAATAAAGGCATGACCTCACCAAATCCACCTTCATCAATATAATCATCATAAATAGGAGGCATGCTTTCATCATAATAAATTTTCTCATCAAAACTTGGGGGACTAAAAATATCATATTCATCAAATATAGCATCCCCAAGCTTGTAGCTTTGCATATCATTAGCATCATTGATATGCAAAGAATTTATACTAACAACATTGAAATCATCCTCATCATTTAAATATTTTGTGCCAAACATTTTATTGACTTCTTCTTCTAACAATTGAGCACAATTTTCTGAACCATCATTTTCAAGAAAGATATTATAAAGATGATCAATAATATGATGCAACCTCAATTCCATTTTTTATGTATTTTTTTTATAAACCAAACTAGTGATAAAACAAGAAACTAAAGATTAGATTGCAAGATCTAAAGATATACCTTCATGCACTCACCTCCCCGGCAATAGCGCCAGAAAAGAGCTTGATTTCTACTACGCAACTTTATTCTTGTAGACACATGTTGGGCCTCCAAGCGCAGAGTTTTGTAGGATAGTAGCAATTTTCCCTCAAGTGAATGACCTAAGGTTTATCAATTCATGAGAGGTGTAGGATGAAGATGGTCTCTCTCAAACAACCCCGCAACCAAATACAAGAAATCTCTTGTGTCCCCAAGACACCCAATACATTGGAAAATTGTATGGGTGCACTAGTTCGGCGAAGAGATGGTGATAAAAGTGTACTATGGATGGTAGAAATATATTTATAATCTGAATAAATAAAAACAGCAAGGTAGAAAATAATAAACGGGCACAAAAACGGTATTGCAATGCTTGAAAATGAGGCCTAGGGTCCCTACTTTCGCTAGTGCAACCTCTCAATGATGCTAACATAGTTGGATCATATGATTATCCCTCAAAGTGCAATAACGAATCACTCCCGAGTTCCTATTAGCATAGAACAAAAGATAGAAATTGTTTGTAGGGTACGAAACCACCTCAAAGCTATTCTTTTTGATTGATCTATCCTAGAGTTCGTACTAAAATAACGCAAGCTATTCTTTCCGATCGATCTAATCAAGAGTTCGTACTAAAATAACACCAAAGCAAATTCATATTCATAATACTCAATCCACACAAAGAACTACAGAGAGACCCCAACGTTTCTATGGGAGAAAAGATAATAAAAACGTGCATCAACCCCTATGCATAGATTACCCCAATGTCACCTCAGGAATCCGCGAGTTGAGTGCCAAAACATATATCAAGTGAATCAATACGATACCCCATTGTCACCTCAAGTATTCATACCGCAAGACATACATCATTTGTTCTCATATCTGAATATTCAATCCGACAAGATAAAACTTCAAAGGGTAAAGATTCAATTCATCACAACAAGTGTATAGAGGGGAGAAACATCATATGATCTGACTATATTAACAAAGCCCATGATATAGATCACGAGAGAGAGAGAGATTAAACACATAGCTACTGGTACAAACCCTCAGCTCCGAGGGTGGACTACTCCCTCCTCATCGTGGTGGCCGCCGGGATGATGAAGATGGCCACCAGTGATGATTCCCCCCTCCGGCAGGGTGCCGGAACGGGTCTAGATTGATTTTCGATGGCTACAGAGCCTTGCGGTGGCGGAACTTCTGATCTAGGTTAACCCCGAAGGGTTTCTGAATATTTGTGATTTTATAGGGTAAAGAGGGGGTGCGGGAGGCCACCGAGGTGGGCACAACCCACCTGGGCGTGCCTGGGCCCCCAGGCGCGCCTTGGTGGGTTGTGCCCCCCTCGGGGCACCCCCCCAGGTGCTACTCTGGCCCAATGGATGTCTTCTGGTCCATAAAAAATCTCCGTGGAGTTTTGTTGCATTTGGAATCCGTTTGGTATTGATTTCCTGTGATGTAAAAAACAAGCAAAAAACAGCTACTGGCACTGGGCACTGGGTCAATAGGTTAGTCCCAAAAAATGATATAAAGTTGCTATAAAATGATTGTAAAACATCCAAGAATGATAAAATAACAGCATGAATACTTCATAAATTATAGATACGTTGGAGGCGTATCGACGCCCCGGCACGTGTAATCATAAAATATCGACCCAAGGAAAGGAACCCTGAACGGAACTACTTTCCTTGGAAGATGTTTCTTACATACGTAATAGAACATACATCCCGAACTCGAATTTTTTGTCTATTCGAGCACAATGACTGGGTTGTCTGGTTTCCGGATAGATACTTCCTTTTGTCTTAAGTATCCGGAAACACACCACCATTTTGGTCCGGAGGATAAAGCCGAAAGCCTGCGATGACAAAATCATTTCACATGTTCGGATCTAACCAAAGGTTGATCATAAATGTACATTGATACATCAAGTCAAAAACCTATTCCTTCTATATTCCATTTATAAGGCTGTCTAATCTACAGTCTTCCTGCGAATATTTTGCAGCGATCATTACTTGATCATATACCAAATTTAAAGGGATTTCTTTCCCATCTGGTCCCTGTGGTCCTACTCAGGCCATATGATTCGGGTCCAGTTTTGTGAAGCGTGTCTTCACCATGGCCCAGGCTTCTCGTGCGCCTTCACGGCTGGCAGACGTCTTCCATAGCTCGAACCGGCGCCGGGCACCTTTGAATAAGTTTGCCAGGCCCTCCATACATTCTAGAGGGGTATCAGATGGCCATAACGCCTTCACCATACTCCTCATGGCTTTCCGGGCTCGAGCTTGCATGGCGGACAACTCCTTTAGCACGTCGCCTTAAAATCCGGATACTTCCTCTTTCGGCCGACCAGTTAACAGACCTGCAGCAACAAAGTCATGATATTTTGCATTATGGACTCAACATGCGCACCTATGGTGGTTCCGAATAAGAGGGGAAGACATACCGAACATGCTGCCCTTCAGCTTTTCATTTTCCTTCTGAACGGCCGATAGCTGAGCCTTCAAGCTCTCTATCTCTTCGGACTATTTGTTCTTTTCCTCCTACAATTTTTTTCTCCCTAGATGCGCCCGTCGCGGTGTCTTTCAATTCCGCTAGTTTGGCGGTGACCGCGTCCAGCTGCGTCTGGTTTGTGTTCAGCTCTTGTGCTAGCATGGTATTCTTTTCTTTCAGAACCTGCAAAATTATCGATCCTTAAATCGGTTAGCCTCACCGCTTTAAGTCTCGGGGGCTACTGGCATATGACTATACAAATTTCATCAAATTTTACCTATATATCCTTCGAGAACAGCTGAATGACTCTGACAAGTCTGTATCGAGCGGCTCCGAAATATGCATCCACCGAACTCAGTGCGGCAAACTCTTATTCGGAAAAAGCCGGAGCACGCATAGCCTCCTTTAATCTACGGTGATTCATCACGTTCTCCACTTCGGAATTCATGACTGATACGTCATCTGAATCCTCTTGAGGAGGCGGAACGGGCATTGAGTCGGCTCGCATCCTAGTTGACGAATCCGGCACCGGATTAGCAGACATTTGGCTAATCGGGCGTTTTCCCACAGTCTGCCGCGTACTCCTCCTAATGTCAAGGATAAAGAGGGAGACTTTTAATAATCCAGACTCATGCCTAGGCATGCATTAAGGCATATGTACCTCTTGGAAGTCTGTGAGTTCTCTGTAGTATTCCCGGTCCCTTTTCGTTTCGAACGACGGCCTTGTGTAGGGGCCGCCCTTGAGGAGGTATGGTCCCTAGAGTGCCGATCCTGTTAAAATCTGGATCAGTACAACGGGTAGGGATGCAGATAAGGATCTCCTTTTAAAGAAGCCTCCGGATACTCACCACGCAGAAGGGATAGAGGCGAGGGTAGTCGGCGGTGATGGCCACTTCCGAACCGTCAAGGCTCGATTGATAGAATATCCCGTCATCGAATTCTATATATATATATATGTCTGGATCCTCGCAAAAGCCAGGATCCTCATCTCGATTATGATCCTCTGGCTAGGGAGCAGGGCAGTGGATGTCTTCGGTCATCCTTCTCCATGACTGTTGATGGCAACAACGACCAAATTCGATTAGTGTCTACAATGCAATAAAATAAGCACAGACGATCGAGATCTTACCCATTCAATAGGGGTGTACATAGAATAAGCCTCCCGGCAGTTTAACCGGAGAAAATCTTCTTTCTCGCCCTTATACAGATCAGCCAAAATTGAAGCCAGTTCGGCTAGGGTATCCGGACCCTTCCGTCTGCAGCGGGACGCATCGTCTTCTCCGTTATAGCACCATAAGGGAGTTACTCTGGATTGAAGAGGCTGAACACTCCTCTTTATTGCAATAGCCATGACCTCGACTATCGAGAGCTCGATATGGGCTAGCAACCTGACCTTGCTAACTAACCTCTTTATCTCCGCACTGTCCTCTTCATTGGGACCGCGGGGACGCCAGTTGAGGCGCTTCCTTAAAGGAGCACTGGAAAATTCTGGGAGGCCACTACGAAGTGGGTCCGGCAGTGGGACGTCGTCCATATAGAACCATTCCGAAGACCACTGCGGGTATACCTCTTTAGGTGTTCCTACGAGGTATCCGGATCCGGCTATACGCCATACTTCGGCACCGCCCACCTCAAATATAGAACCTCCTCGGTGGCGGGGAACGAGACAGAAGAACTTCCTCCATAATTCAAAGTGGGCCTCAATACCCAAAAATAGCTCGCAGAGGGCGACAAAGCCTGAGATGTGCAAAATCGAAGCTGGGGTGAGGTTGTGTAGTTGGATGCCGTAAAATTCCAATAACCCCCTGAGAAAGGGATGGATTGGAAATCGTAGGCCCCGCAACAAGAATGGGACGGAGCACACCCTCTCCTCCTTATTGGGGTTGGGGAAATTCTCAGCCATCGCGTCGTTGCCTACTGAATACAATCCCGCTCGAACGGAGACTAGATCCGCGAGGGGGAGGTAGCCTTGCGTCTGGAGCTGGCTTAACTGAAGATGAGGCACGGAGAAACTCTGCCAATCGCCCTCTTGAGGGCCATGGGGGCGCGAAGAAGAGCCTGGGGCGCTGGTCATGGTGGAAGGCTTTACTCGTGGCTGGACTTGGCGATTTTCTTTCTGCGCGATGTGGGATGCCATTTGGAGCGATGTACCTCCTTATATAGATGCCATCCGAGCGTGGTAAAGGACTTATTTGCAAAAAAGCATGGACCGTTCATATTCACTCAGTGCGCGGAAATCGAAGCATCGACAAGGGGGCATCGTAAAAGGCATCAAGATTATCACCAGATTGTCATCAGTCTGGATTATAATGAAGAACCCGCCTTGCAAAGCCGAATATTACATCGTCATTGAAGGCAAGTTCGGGGGCTACTGAGGGAGTCCTGGATTATGGGGTCCTCGGGCGTCCGGGCTGTGTAGCATGGGTCGGACTGATGGGCCATGAAGATACAAGATAGAAGGCCTTCTCCCGTGTCCGGTTGGGACTCTCCTTTGCATGGATGACAAGCTTGACGTTCGGATGTGTAGTTTCCTTCCTCTGTAAACCAACTTTGTATAACCCTAGGCCCCTCCGATGTCTATATAAACCGGAGGGTTTAGTCCATAGAGGAGAACACAAATCATATAGGCTAGACATCTAGGGTTTAGCCATTACGGTCTCAAGGTAGATCGACTCTTGTAACCCATATACTCATCAAAGTCAATCAAGCAGGAAGTAGGGTATTACCTCCATCAGGAGGGCCCGAACCTGGGTAAACATCATGTCCCCTTTGTCTCATGTTACCCTCGATCCTCAGACGCGCAGTTCGGGACCCCCTACCCGAGATCGGACGGTTTTGACACCGACAGTGGTGCAGGTGGTTATGATGTGTTCAACGTGTGGTGGTGCAGGTGGGGCGTGTAGATACTACTTCAATGGCATGGTGTTGCGGCGACAGTGGAGTGAACAAACATGGCGGTTTTGCCCTTTCCGGTGAGCAGGGGGATGTAGGTGTGCGACAATTTCAATGAAAGTCCGGCACGTCTCCGGACGATGCGAGTAGCGACGACACCCGTGGGTGTCATTCCCCTCCTTGGAGGCGTCATGGTGGAGTGCCAGCACCTCGCTCCCTCTCACTTGGTTTGATGTCTCCGGCAAAAGCCTTGGTTCGCATCCGGATCGATGATGTTGGCATTCTTGGTGTCATTTCCCTGTTGTGAACATCGTTTATGGAGACATGGCTTGGAGGTTCTATGTTGCATTCCTTTGGTGCTCGGGGTTGCCCAAGATTCTGATTCAAGGGAGCTATGTACACCGTCGCGGGTCAGTCCAAGATGATGGCTTTCTGGGGGCTGTCCAAGTCCCGCATCCACCTGCCACCTCTTTTAGGCAATCAAGGGTGGTTAGTGCGTCACCAAGGAGAGTTCTTTGGAGTTGTTGCTCTTCGAAGGTGGTCGGTGTTGGTTGAGACACGATTTTGTTGGTCAATTTAGGGAAGGCACATTTGCATTGGGAGTTGCGTTGGGTGCGTTCAAGTCGGTGCGGTGTTTGCTTCTCACCGGTCTATGGTGGGAGCTTGTCTAATTTCTTGTACTTTATCCTTTGCCTTCTATAAAGTACGGCACACAATTTGTGTGCTTTTAAAAAAATCATGTATCATTTATATGCAAATAGTTAGCCTCCACTAACTTATTTCTCTCAACATATTGATACGTCTTCAATGTATCTACTTTTTCAAACACTTCTACTATTATTTTGACCTCTAATTTACATGATTTGAATGAAACTAATCCGGACTCACGTTGTTTTCAGCAGAACCACCATGGTGTTATTTTTGTGTAGAAATAAAAGTGCTCGGAATTGGACAAGGATTTTTGGAAATTTATTTTGGAATAAATAAATAATATTGGAGCAAAGAAGTACTGGAGGGGGGCCACCAGGCCGCCAGACGACCAGGTGGTGCGGCCACCCCCAAGGCACGCCACCTGTCATGTGGGGTCTCTGACCACCGCCTTGACTTGATTCCAGCGCTATAATTTCCCATATATCCCAGAAAAACACAAAAAATAATCATCATGTTTTACGATACGGAGCCGCCACCACCTCATGTTCTCCATCGGGAGCCCTGATCTGGAGTCTGTTTCTGGCTCCGGAGAAAGGGATTCGTCGCCGTCGTCATCACCAACCCTACTCCATCAACAATTTCATTATGCTCACATCCATGTGTGAGTAATTTTCTATAGACATATGGAGGTAGATGAGATTTCTTATGTAACTGTTGTCAGATTTGTTAGGGCTTAATCCCTAGTATCCACTATGTTCTTGGGATCGAATGAAAGAAGTTATAAGGAATTATTCAAATCATGGGATGGAAGAATGGTTAATTCTTCATCTATTTAATAATGCTCTGAATCCCTTATCAAAACTCATGTTTGATGCAGCTGTTGGCAGAACAATTATAAAAAGACCGGTTGAGGGGGCTATAAAGCTACTTGGTGATATGCAAGAAAACCATGCCCGGTGACATGTTTAAAGATCTTGTAAAAACGGTAAATTCCGTTGTAGAAGAAAATTATGAAGATATGAACTAATAGGTATGATGAAAAGGTAAGGAAGATGTTCCTGTTAATGCTATTACCGATGTTGTGTTAATGATGTCAAGTCACTACTCAAAATAATTATAATCCTAATTGGAAGAACTAGAACTATACTTCTAAAATTTCCAGGCCACCAGATCCTAGCAACCAAGGAGCACATAACAACTATAATGGAGCGAGCAACGGTAATTTACGGAACAGAAAACCGTCAATAGTCCCGGTAGAGTGGAGCGCGTGACCAAATTTTCCAGAAGGTATCTCACACGAGGGGTTTACCAAGGTTCGGACCCTCATGGGTACAATATGTGTGGGAGCTACCGAGACGATGAGTAGATGTCAGGGGATTCCAAACTACCCCTGACCTCGCCATATAAAGGGGGACGAGGCCTAGGGTCACACGTCCTACGAACCGACCTAGAGCCACAATCAGATCGGATGGGGGGGGTCTTTGACTTGTACACCAAGACGAAGAACTTCTCGGAAGGAGGGCTTCTCATAGGTCGAAGGGCCCTGGCTATGCCCTATTTTGCTGGGCCTTGAGGTCGGCCCAGCGACGGGCGTCCCGGATGATGGGCCACCATTGATTTAATACACCGTTAGTGGCCACCAAACTTATTTAGAGTTTGCCCATGTTGTCTCTCGAGCCACTGACGGACAAAATTCAGACGAGCTCCTACCGTATGAAATAAGTTAATTGTTCCGGGTCTAGCTTGTCTGGCCTTCCTCTCTATTCTTGATAGTCAAATCGTTGAAAGCGATATAAGAGCCCTTGTAGCGGCGGCTGGAGGGAGGGGATGGATGGGCTCAACACGGACGGCGGTGAGAGGAGTCAAAACCCTAACGAGAGGGGGAAAACGTAGTAAATTTACAGGGACGACTTTGACTATTGTTGAAGGACAAAACTAAAATAATTCTCTTAAATCTAAATTGCCCAAGTTTAGGTGGGTATTGAGCAAACGTATATGCTGATCTGCTCCCTCCATTGTTCACGACGTTTGCAGACCAAATCGAATGTTCTAAACCATTGATAGTCACAAGTAAGAAAGAACTGGTTGTGTGAGTGCCCATGTTCATGCTTCACAAGCTAAATCTATCAGCAAGAAGCTTCGGTCGGTCTCATGAAATGAAACCAGAAGCGAGATCAATAAATCACACAAGGAAAACTACCAGCACAACGCCGGATCGCAGTTCATCACAAGGCAATTCCACTCGATTATTCAGCTCCTAGATGTCTACGACATGCTGCAGATTCAGAGCAATCCTTCAGAAGCAGAGGAGCCTACAGCCGCGGCCGCGCCGCCACCGCGTCGGCGCCGTAGTCCTTGACCTTGCCCCACACGGCGGGCCACATGGCCTTCCTGATCTCGGCCACGACCTCCCCGTCCCACCCCCTCGCCGCGAGCCCCTCGGCCGCCGCGACGGCCGCGGCCACCACGTCCTCGACGCCGCCGTCCGCGGCCGCGTCCACCACGCCCCGCCGCACCGCCTCCGCGGCCGTCATCTTGTCCCCCCTGAGGAGCATGTCCCGCCTGGTCGCGGCGTCGGGGACCTTCTGCCGGAGCAGCTCCCCGAAGTAGTCGACGATCTTGATGCCGGCGTCGACCTCGCTCATGTACAGGAACCCGCGGGAGGCGCGCATGACGACGGAGTCGTGCGCGAGGGCCAGCGCGCAGCCGGCGGCGGCGGCGTGGCCCGTGACGGCGGCCACGGTGGGCATGGGGAGCGCGAGCAGGTCGGCGACGAGGCCCCGGAAGCCCTCGCTCATGGTGGTGTGGAGGTGGGGCGGGACCGTGCGCGCCCAGGCCTGGTCGAAGCCGTTGGAGAAGTACTTGCCCTCGGCGGCCAGGACGAGGGCGCCGGCGCCGGGGCAGGCGGCCACGGCGGCGCGGATGGCGGAGATGAGGGCTGGGCTGAGGCGGTGCTCGCCGGCGCCGGTGAGGGTGATGAGGTGGACGCGGCCGCGCCTCTCCACGGTGCACATGTTTGCCGTGTCCATTTGGGGGGATCAGCAGCAGGCGACCGAATTTCTTGCCAAGGGCGGCGGGACTTGCTGTGGTTAACCTAATCGCCTCTTTACACGAGCTTCCCAGCAATTTCGTTCTCTCTTACCATTGGCTAGTTGGCTCATGAGTCATCACGTATGTATCGGCATACCATATAAACTTTCGCCATTAAAAATAACCAAACTGACAGCGAAACTAATGATATTGGTTTCGACCCTTGAATAACATTGAGCAAGTAGAAACCGGACAAGAATTTTTGGGACATGATTCCACATGCACCTTATAAATAGTAATTCTGAGAAAAATGCGGGCAAAATTCAGAAAAATTGAAAAAGAAAATATCTAGCAAACATGGTTGACCATTCTGCTCTGTATGAAGTTTCACGAAGAAATGAGTCAATGACACCCCGGGCATTCTAGGCAAAAATGACCAAAATCTCTACGGAATAATAAGTTCAGACTGTATTTTCTACACTACAGGTGTCATTCCGTCATGAAATTTTCATTTGAGAAATGTTTGTTTGTGAAATGTATTTTCGGCAGAAACCTTCGTTTCAAACGTAAAACGGGTGTAGAAAATATTTACATATGCGGCATCGTGTGGAGAAAATATTTACAGTTCTAGGTTGGTTTCATATCTTCAGAAAAGAGTAACAGTAATGAATGCCTTCCAGCTGCGTAAATGGAGAAAATATAAGGAAGAGGTTGCAACTTGGAAGATACAATGGTCATCACGTAGGGCGCACGAAATTCGGGTGGACGAACCAAAAAATTAGAGAAGATTCGAGAGTAACCAAACAAAAGGCAGGTCATCACATAAGCCAGACATATACTCTATTGTTGAAAGAGGATAAAACAGTAGTGAGCCTCTTAGACGAAAGTGCAGATCAAACAGAAATCATCCAGCTTGAGTACAGGCAAAACTGACAAAGCATTTCGGTTTCTAGGTAACATACATATCCAGCAACCAGGTGAACTTCATTAACTCAAGGTCTAAAGAGAGCTACGTCCTTCTTAGCTCGCATGGGACTTGTTGAGGATGACACCCTCGTACTTGACCTGGAACCACTTCATGGCGTCCTCCTTGGTGACCCTCTGGTGGATACCGACGCGGGCCTTGCACCTGCGGCGGCGGGAGACGCGGTACCCAGCACGCTCGAGCACCACAAAGAAGTCCATACCGTAGATGCCGGTAGATGGATCGTACCTGATAAGGAAACATGGTTAGTTTCTGGTCCTTCAAGAAAGTGACAATCTTCATTGCACAACCATTGTGCGCACTCATATGCAGGTGTGCTATCAGCAAACAGACAGAACAATGTACTGGAACTACTTGGTAAATGAAGGTAGTAGCACCCCAAATACAAAGGTTAGGAAGGACCTAGGCAGTGGCAACACAACGTATCCAAACTAAAGTCAAGCAGTGATTTGCACAATTATACTGTAAAAGAATAGTTATCCACAAGGATTCCAATAGAATGTCAAATATTAACAGTGCCAAGATGAAGGAACCAAAGCCCTGCATGTATGTTGTTAATTGAACGCTTGAGAACCAAGTAAGGTATTGGCAGATGAAACAACTGAGTAAATACATCCAATCTAAGGATGATGATTCAGCCCATTTAATCTAACCAATATTCTAAGCACAAGGAAATAATGAGTGCAATAATCTTATGGAATTTAACGATTAGAGTAACTGACTAATGATATGTAGCCCCTACTACTGCTACAGACAAATATCAGTCTCGGTTCTCAACTCTCAAACAGTTCCTATATAGCTGCTCTAGTGATTTTGATCTCAGCTACTTAATAATGATGAAACAGAATCATCTACTTGATTAATAAGTATTAACCAGTCCCAACAAGCACCGAGTTGACAAAAAAAAGTGCTGCCACCATCTCAACTTACTTCATGCCGAGATCGATGTGCTCCTGGATACCGAAGCCAAAGCATCCGGTGTCGCTGAAGTTCCTCCTGAGCAGCTCGTACTCCTTCACCTTCAGGCCACTCTCCAGCAGCTGCATCGCCTTCTCACCCCTGATAGTCACATAGCAGGCGATCTTCTCATTACGCCTGATACCGAACGACCTGACAGTGTACCTCGCTGCAGTAGCACAATATCGTTCCTATTAGGACCAACTACATTGACCTCAATTGACATGTCCAAGGGAACAAGTCGGATTTAAGAAGCTCACCCTTGGAGAACACCGGTGACTGTCCGCTCAGCTGCTCCAGCACCTATCAAATTAACAACAGGAATGCAGTTAACATCGATCAATGATTGGCAGTTAAGCTGTATTTTTCAGAGACCGGGAATGCAGGGAAATCAGTTTTAACTACTCGGTGCCACTCGGACAACACTGATTAAAGTCAATCTACAACTAGGGAAATGGAGCAGAAACGATTGACCACACCAAGACAGCAGTGGTTACAAAGTAGCAGCATCAGAACCAGAACCCGATGCATGTCCTACAAGCAAACTACAAAGGAGACACCCCAGATAGGATAGGCCAATGACGAGATCAGATAGATGCAATTCCACAAACTAGAGCACTAGACTGCAAGAACAACCAGGCTACTAACAACCAATATATTGACATCTGCACGGAACTAATCTGAACCATACGCGCGCGAGCGCATCAACGAGGCGAGCGGGAGGGTAAATAGACAGGCAGGCAGATGTATACCTTGGAGGCGCGGGTGAGGCGATCTCCGCTCTCGCCGACGGAGATGTTGAGGACGAGCTTCTGCACCTTGATGTCCCGCATGGGGTTCAGCTGCTTCTTCTCCGTCGACTGCGAGCACCAAAACACAGACAACGCCGCATCATCAGAACACCAGGAACACGAGCAACCCAAAGGATTTGGAACAACTGACAGGGCGGAGGGGAACTCACCATGGCGGCGGGATCTGGGGAGCGGCGGCGGGGGAGGGGAGGAGGGGGGGGGAGGGGTTTAAAGAGTGGTGCGGGGCGGCGGCGGCAGCGGCTTTGTAGGGAGGGAGAGGAGCAAACCCTAGCGCGGAGGGTGCTTATATGCCTGCAATTACGTCCGTGCCCCCGCGTGCGGTGTGGAATGGAGGGGTGGTTTAGTAATTTTGGTTAATCTGGCTTAGGAGCACAAAAAAAAGAAAAAATTCCGTCGCCGGGACTTGAACCCGGGTCTCTCGGGTGAGAGCCGAGTATCCTACTACGACGGAAGCTTGCAAACTGTTTGAGATTCGTTCATAAATCTAGTCGTGTTTGAACTGGTCAACAAATAGACATACAAAAGGATTAAGGTGGCGTCAGTTTCTCGAGTTCAAACATGACTAAGCCAGATTACAATTGCAACTAGTCAACATGGATACATGGAGTGGTTGCAATTGTAATTAGTTGAATTTAAATACCCAGTTAAGAAATAGTTTGGTTTGTCCATTATTCTTGCATCTTATCTTCTTATAGAAAGGTGACATGTATAATAACAATTACAGCTTTTCAAACCTTATCAAATGTTTCTACGCATCCATTTTTCTCTCGAATTTTTACTTCCTCCGTGCCTAAATATAAGTTTTCTTAGAGATTCTAATATGAACTACATACGGAATAAAATAAGTGAGTTTACACTCTAAAATACGTTTATATTCATCTATATATGTTGTTCATATTCAAATATTTAAAAACACATATATTTAGAAACGGAGGGAGTATATATTTATGTGGTTCGTTCCGCTCAAATGAGCACGGCAGCCCACACCTTCACGTTCTTTGGTGTCGGGGACCTTTGAAGAACGCATGCAGGCCATAGTAGCTGCTTAGTGCTTACCTTGCTTTAGACGTACTATTTATCTCCATATCATTGTTGAAAAAGGCTTTCGTCTCGTTTTATATATAAAGTAACGACAATCCACAGTCCAGGTGCAAATGCACGTCATCACAACACACGCATACACTCAAGTCAGAATACATAGGCGCTGAGCGCAGCAACATCACCCCTAGTACTACAAGAACAACCGGAGTCCTCAACCGTGAACACGTCACCGCGAAGAGATGAAGCCGCATACGACGACCTGTGTGCTCCAAGGCAGCGCCTTCAGAAAGGTTACAAGACCAAAGTGTCGCCGCCATCCGACCCGAGAATCAGATTTTCCCCTGGAGCAACACGACAGGCAGCGAGAGCCGCGACGACGCCTTCAAGAAGGGAACGAGCTCCGCCGCCGCTGGTCCGTCCGAAGATATATCGGGTTTTCACCCCGGCCAACACTCACCGCCACCGAACGACAAACCCCGGCGACCACGCCTCCCACACGACCATGGCCACCGGGTAGCACCGAGCCACGGACTCTGCCCATGAGCACCGCGGAACCACCACCAGGGTCGCCGCCCCGGCATTCAAGACCTTGACACTACCTCACCCGAGACCCACCGCTGCCTCAACCAAAGATACGAGCGGAAAGGACCCGCCTTTCTCACCCCTTGGCGGCCCCCAGCGCCGAAACCAAATGGGCTGGCCTAAACTAGCCTCCATCGACCCGTCCTGCGTCATCGGGCATGAGATGAGCTCGGTCCTCGTAAGTGCAACTAATCCCCGGGTGGTTTTGGCAATTCATAACAACATATACCTCATTGAACTAATGTCCATTCAAGATAAATATTTCAGGATGTTCAATGATTGGCATGGCAGTGAATAGAGATGTTGACTCCTCAAAATGCTAAGGAAATGGATTGGCAAAAAGCTCAAGACTCTACATTTTTGTTTAAGTGATCCAATATCACATTGAGTCCATAGGAAAGCCAATACTATTAAAAGGGGATGAGGTGTCGCTTATGACCTTGTTGCTTAAGTGCTTAGTGATATTGCTCCAAAACCCACAACCACTTTCTCCATCCAAATATGTCCGAATCCTAAACTCCAACTCGGCCCCATCGATATTTACTACCCGGAGCCACCGAGTTCATATGGACTTAGCCACTGCCAAACCCGTAACAATTCGGATCCACCAATATGGATCTCAGTCCCACCGAGATGGCCTTGCTAACTCTCTGTTGCTTGTTGCAACTATTTCGGTCCCACCGAGAATTACAATCGGTCTCACCGATATGGCTTGACCGATTCTCTGTTGCCTTATTGCTTCACTTCGGTCCCATCGAGATTAGGTTTTCCCTAAGCCCTTGCACATTGGCCCCACCGAGTTGTTCCCGTCGATCCCACCGAGATTCCCAACGTTCATATTTTTACACAAATCAGTTCCACCGAGTTTTCTGACCGGTGCCACCAAGATGGGTCAAAAGTGTGTAACGGTTGGATTTTGTGTGGAGGCTATATATACCCCCACCCCTGCTTCCTCGTTGAAAAAAGCCATCAGAACGTGCCTACACTTCCACCATTCATTTTCTGAGAGAGAACCACCTACTCATGTGTTGAGATCAAGAGATTCTATTCCTACCATTTGAACCTTGAGTTCTAGCCTTCCCCAAGTTGCTTTCCACTCAAATCCTTCTTCGACCATATCCAAATCTGTGAGAAAGAGTTGAGTGTTGGGGAGACTATCATTTGAAGCACAAGAGCAAGGATTTCATCATCAACACACCGTCTATTGCCTTTTGGAGACTAGTGTCTCCTAGATTGGTTAGGTGTCGCTTGGGAGCCTCCGACATGATGTGGAGTTGAACCAAGAAGTTTGTAAGGGTAAGGAGATCGCCTACTTCGTGAATATCTACCCGAGTAAGGCAAGTCCTTCGTGGGCGATGGTCATGGTGGGATAGACAATATTGCTTCTTCGTGGACCCTTCATGGGTGGAGCCCTCCGTAGACTCGCGCAACCGCTACCCTTCACCGGTTGAAGTCTCCATCAACATGGATGTACGATACCACCACCTATCGGAACCACGCCAAAAATCTTTGTGTTCACTGATACGTCTCCAACGTATCTATAATTTTTTATTGTTCCATGCTATTATTTATCTATCTTGGATGTTTTATATGCATTTATATGCTATTTTATATGATTTTTGGGACTAACCTATTAACCTAGAGCCCAGTGCCAGTTTCTGTTTTTTCCTTGTTTTTGAGTTTCATAGAAAAGGAATATCAAATGGAGTCCAAATGAGCTGAAAATTTACGGTGTTTTTTTATGAAACAGAAGAAGCCCCCGAAGCAAAGGAGTTGGGCCAGAAGAGCCACGAGGCCCCCACAAGGGTGGAGGGCGCGCCCTCCGTCCTTGTGGGCTCCTCGTGAACCCCCCCTGACGTGAAACCGACGCCAAAAATTCCTATAAATACAGAACCCCCCCGGAAAGAAACCTAGATTGGGAGTTCCGCCGCCGCAAGCCTCTGTAGCCACGAAAAACAATCAGGAGCCCGTTCCGGCACCCTGCCGGAGGGGGAAACCATCACCGGTGGCCATCTTCATCATCCCGGCGCTCTCCATGACGAGGAGGGAGTAGTTCACCCTCGGGGCTGAGGGTATGTACCAGTAGCTATGTGTTTGATCTCTCTCTCTCTCTCTCGTGTTCTTGATTTGGCACGATCTTGATGTACCGCAAGCATTGCTATTATAGTTGGATCTGATGATGTTTCTCCCCCTCTACCTTCTTGTAATGGATTGAGTTTTCCCTTTGAAGTTATCTTATCGGATTGAGTCTTTAAGGATTTGAGAACACTTTATGTATGTCTTGCATGTGCTTATCTGTGGTGACAATGGGATATTTGCGTGATCCACTTGATGTATGTTTTGGTGATAAACTTGCGGGTTCTGTGACCTTGTGAACTTATTTATACGCCTCCAATGTATCTATAATTTATGAAGTATTTATGCCATGTTTACAACAATTTTATATGGTTTTGGTATGATTTGCATGGAACTAACCCGGATTGACGTTGTTTTCAGCAGAACTACCGTGGTGTTGTTTTTTGTGCAGAAATGAAAGTTCTCCAAATGAGCTGAAACTTTTTGACGATTTTTTTTGAACAAAAAAAGAGACCTCCAAAGCTTCGTGGGGGGCCAGAAGAGCCACGAGGAGGGCACAACCCACAAGGGTGCGCCTGGTGGGCCTGGCTTGCCCCGGTGGGTTGTGCTCACCTCGAGGCCCATCTTCGTGTGAAACCGACGCCAAAATATCCTATAATAGAGAAACCATCAGAAATAACCCTAGATCAGAAGTTCCACCGCCACAGGCGTCTGTACCACCGAAAACCAATCTAGACCATGTTCCGGCACCCTGTCGGAGGGGGGAATCATCACCAGTGGCCATCTTCATCATCCCAGCGGCCACCACGATGAGGAGGGAGTAGTCCACCCTCCGGGCTGAGGGTTTGTACCAGTAGCTATGTGTTTAATCTCTCTCTCTCTCTTGTTCTTGAGATGTCACAATCTTGATGTATCGCGGGCTTTGTTAATATAGCCAGATCATATGGTGTTTCCCCTCTCTATCTTATTGTGATGAATTGAGTTTTTCCCTTTGAGATTTTGTTGTTATCGAATTGAATACTTTTATGGATTTGAGAGCACTTGATATATGTCTTGCATATGAATACTCGTGGTGACAATGGGGTATCATATTGATTCACTTGATATGCATTTTGGCATTCAACTCGCGGATTCCCGCGGTGACATTGGGATAATCTTTGCATAGGGGTTGATGCACGTTCTCGTCTTTTGTTTCTTCGGTAGAAATCTTGGGGCACTCTTTGAGGTTCTTTGTGTTGGATTGAGTATTATGAATCTGAAATTATTTGGTGTTATTTTAGTACGAACTCTTGGATAGATCGATCGGAAAGAATAGCTTTGAGGTGGTTTCATACCCTAGAAACGATTTATTCTTATGCTCTCCACTAGAAGGGACTTTGGAGTGATTCTACATTGCACGTTGAGGGATGGTTATATGATCCAATTATATTAGCATTGTTGAGAGATTGCGCTAGTGAAAGTATGGACCCTAGGCCTCATTTTTCAGCATTGCAATACCGTTTTTGTGCCAGTTTACTATTTGCTACCTTGCTGTTTTTATTTATTTAGATTATAAAAATATATTTCTACCATCCATATTACACTTTTATCACCATCTCTTCGCTGAACTAGTGCACCTATACAATTTGCCATTGTATTGGGTGTGTTGGGGACACAAGAGATTTCTTGTATTTGATTGCAGGGTTGTTTGAGAGAGACCATCTTCATCCTACACCTTCCACGGATTGATAAACCTTAGGTCACCCACTTGAGGGAAAATTGCTATTGTCCTACAAAACTCTGCGCTTGGAGGCCCAACACGTGTCTACAAGAATAAAGTTGTGTAGTAGGCATCAAGCTCTTTTCTGGCGCCGTTGCCGGGGAGGTGAGTGCTTGAAGGTATATCTTTAGATCTTGCAATCGAATCTTTTAGTTTCTTGTTTTATCACTAGTTTGTTTATAAAAGAAAACTGCAAAAAATGGAATTGAGGTTGTATCATATTATTGATCATCTTTATAATATCTTTCTTGAAAATGATGGATCAGAAAATTGTGCTCAATTGTTAGAAGAAGAAGTCAATAAAATGTTTGGCACACAATATTTGAATGATGAGCATGATTGCTGTTGTGGAACGTAGCATGCAATTTCAAAAAAATTCCTACGATCACGCAAGATCTATCTAGGAGATGCATAGCAATGAGAGCGGGAGAGTGTGTCCAGGTACCCTCGTAGACCGAAAGCGAAAGTTTTAGTTTAACGCGGTTGATGTAGTCGAACGTCTTCATGATCCAACCGATCTTAGTACCGAATGTACGGCACCTCCGTGTTCAGCACACGTTCAGCTCAATGACATCCCTCGAACTCTTGATCCAGTAGGGGTCGAGGGAGAGTTCCGTCAGCACGACGTCGTGGTGACGGTGATGGTAATGTGATCCGCGCAGGGCTTTGCCTAAGCACTACGACGCTATGACCGGAGGAGTAAACTGTGGAGGGGGCACCGCACACGGCTAAGAGAACAATTGATGTCCTTTGGGGTGCCCCCCGCCCCCATATATAAAGGAGGGGAGGGGAGGCCGGCCGGCCCTAGGGGTCGCACCAAGTGGGTGAGTCCCACTAGGACTCCTAGTCCTAGTCGGCTCCCCCCTTCCTTCCAACGGAGAGGGGGAAAGGGGAAAGAGGGGCAGAGGGAGAAGGACAGGGGGGCCGCGCCCACCACCCCTTGTCCAATTCGGACTGCTATGGGGGGGCGCCACATCTTGTGGCCTGCCTCCTCCTCTCCACTATGGCCCATGAGGCCCATTAACTTTCCCGAGGGGTTCCGGTAACCTCCCGGTACTCCGGAAAATCCCCGAACCTCTTCGGAACCATTCTGGTGTCCATGTACAACCTTCCAATATATGAGTCTTTACCTCTCGACCATTTTGAGACTCCTCGTCATGTCCGTGATCTCATCCGGGACTTTGAACAAACTTCGGTCACCAAAACACATAACTCATAATACAAATCGTCATCGAACGTTAAGCGTGCAGACCCTATGGGTTCGAGAACTATGTAGACATGACCGAGACACATCTCCGGTCAATAAACAACAGCGGAACCTGGATGCTCATATTGGTTCCTACATATTTTACGAAGATCTTTATCGGTCAAACCGCAATAATAACATACGTTATTCCCTTTGTCATAGGTATGTTACTTGCCCGAGATTCGATCTTCTGTATCATCATACCTATTTCAATCTCGTTACTGGCAAGTCTCTTTACTCGTTCCGTAATGCATCATCCCGTAACTAACTCATTAATCACATTGCTTGCAAGGCTTATAGTGATGTGCATTACCGAGGGGGCCCAGAGATACCTCTCTGATACTCGGAGTGACAAATCCTAATCTCAATCTATGCCAACCTAACAAACACCTTCGGAGATACCTGTAGAGCATCTTTATAATCACCCAGTTACGTTGTGACGTTTGATAGCACACAAGGTATTCCTCCGGTATTCGGGAGTTGCATAATCTCATAGTCAAAGGAATATGTATAAGTCATGAAGAAAGCAATAGCAATAAAACTTAACGATCGTTATGCTAAGCTAACGGATGGGTCTTGTCCATCACATCATTCTCGTAATGATGTGATCCTGTTCATCAAATGACAACACATGTCTATCGTTAGGAAACTTAACCATCTTCTATTAATGAGCTAGTCTAGTAGAGGCTTACTAGGGACACAATGTTTTGTCTATGTATTCACACACGTATCAAGTTTCCGGTTAATACAATTCTAGCATGAATAATAAACATTTATCATGATATAAGGACATATAAAATAACAACTTTATTATTTCCTCTAGGGCATATTTCCTTCAGTCTCCCACTTGCACTAGAGTCAATAATCTAGTTCACATCGCCATGTGATTTAACACCAATAGTTCACATCTTTATGTGATTAACACCCATAGTTCACATCGCCATGTCACCAATACCCAAAGGGTTTACTAGAGTCAATAATCTAGTTCACATCACCATGTGATCAATACCCAAAGAGTACTAAGGTGTGATAATGTTTTGCTTGTGAGAGATGTTTAGTCAACGGGTCTGCCACATTTAGATCCGTATTTATTTTGCAAATTTCTATGTCTACAATGCTCTGCATGGAGCTACTCTAGCTAATTGCTCCCATGTTCAATACGTATCTAGATTGAGACTTAGAGTCATCTAGATCAATGTCAAAGCTTGCATCGACGTAACTCTTTATGACAAACTGTTTATCACCTCCATAATCGAGAAACATTTCCTTAGTCCTCTAAGGAAGTAACGGATGGCGACTCCCACCTCCCACCCACCCTAACCCCTAGCCACCGCCACCCCACCGGCGATCTCCACGCCTAGTCATGGTTTTTTCCATCTGATCCGCTCATCGTCTTCGACGTCCTCTCCCGAAGCCTCTGGTTGTCATCTCAATGGCTGTTCACGCGTCCATCCCTCTAGGGTTGACTTCAACCCAGGGATGGGCTTGGCTCAGGAGATCTGGCGCTCTTTTCGCCGATCTGTTCATCCTTCAGAAGATTCAGGCCACTTCATCATGGTTGTCTCGTTTGCCAGGCATTCTTTTAGATTATCTCTTGAGAATGTTGCCCTGGCTTTGGAATCTGCTATTGGTGGATATTGTTCTCAGCTCAAGGTTTCTTGCCTACGTGATCAGGTTTTCTCTTTCCATGTCTCCTGCAAAGAAGTTGGGTTTTTTATCCTGCATCAACGTAGCTTCGTTTGCCCTCGGTTTAAGTGTTTTTTCCATCTCTGGGGTCATGGTGGCCCGGATTGGATGAAGGAATTTCGTCTCTGGCAGATTGAGTGCAATGAGGAGTGGACGGTGGTCAGTCCGTCTAAACGTCGTGCTAAGCTAGGTTTATTAGCCATGCGAAATCCACCCGTCAAGTCCTCCTTACGCACTAATCCTAGGTCGGGACCTGCTAAGAGTTTGAGGTTTGCTACTTTCATGAAGTATGATGTTTGTAAGGGTTATCAATATCATCCAAATGCTGTTGAAGTTTTGACCATCCGGGAGGCTGGTTATGATGTTGATTCTCCTGACAACTCGGACTCCACATCGTCGGGCAATTCTCCCTTTGCAACATCGCCTCCGGCAAGCCCGTCATCACCGCCGGTGACAATTCAGTTTGGATCTTTTCCTCCATCCCCGGAGCCGGTTAGTTCGTCAAGCGGCAATCCCGGATTTTCTGGGATTTCAAAATCATCTGGGCCCACTCCAATGGTCACTATCCTTTCGGACAGCCCTAACACCCCATCATATGTTTTGGGCTCGGCCCATGGTCTCTCCCTTGGCAGCCCTCGCACTCCGCCGCTGGGATTGGATTTGGCCCATGGATCCTCTTTGACCAACCCAATTTTATTATCTGATGATGATTCGCTTGACACCTCATCTCCGGTTTGTTTTCCGTCACCGAAGGAAATTGTGGATGAGTTACAGAGTTTCAATGAGATGATTGAAGATATGGCAATTAAATATTGGGATTGTCAGAACTATTTGGGTATGGGTCATATGTCCGATACGTGCACGAATCGTATACGCTGCAGATTGTGTTTTCGGTCCGGTCACGTTAAGAAAGACTACCCGAGTATTAATGCTGGTTCCACTGTTTGGGTACCTAAAGTCCCGTCGCCAGGTTTCGAGCCGCGCGCCTTGACAGAACCCCTCCCCGACGCTTCGGGCTCCCTGCCTTCACCGCCCACCTCCACCACTTCCCCACAGAACCAATCTGCCCAAAAACCCCAATCGCCTCCACCATCGCCTGCTGCAGCTGATACTCCATCCATGGCGGTCTATGAGCTTGACCCCCGGCGATTTCTTCCTGCTGGCCATGACATCATTGATGGAGGGGCAGAGCGTTTGCCAAGAACCTACTACACCCCGCTGTAGGCCCCTCCAAGAGCCCATGAGCAGTTCATGGTGGCCATTGTCGAGCCGCTGCCGCCGGCTCATCTTGTGGCCATCAGACGGGAGCAAGTGCTCAACTTCTTGCAAGAGGATCTTCAGGTGATTATTCGCTCTGCTCAAACCTGGTTCCAGGGGGTTGGGTTATTTGAAGTGGCCAGTCCGGTGATGCGATCTTGGTTTACTCGACATCCTCCTTTCCCCATGGGTTTAGATGAAGATGGCAATGAGTTCTTTGTGCGTTTCATACCACACAATCAGGGAGAGGGTTTTAGGGCTATTCATGGACACAGAACGGGTTGGTTAATGTTCATTGGTGTACCGTTGGATTACAGGAATACCCGATACCTGTCTGATGTTGTCAGTACTTTTGGTCAGTTTCATTACTGGGATGAGCCAGATCGGCGATTAGTGAGATCTTTGGTGTATGCTTCTTTCCCGGATAACATTATGGTGCCTCGCTCTGTGGTCTTTCGTGAGTATGCTAATTGGGGAGGTACTATTGTTTCCTGGACTGCTGCGGTCTATATTCTCACTGATAATTTTGCGGAAGCCATGTTGGGTGCTGATGAAGACCCAATGCCCTTGGATGGAAACCCTCATCCTATGCCAGGGCATGTCGCCCCACAACCCTTCTGGGGGATGCCACCGTTTCCTGCTTTGGGCTGGGATGCTAATCCTGCGAATGGCGAACATGAACTGGAGCAACCTCATGGCTGGGGCGTTGATCAACCTGAACAGCAGCCAGAGCCAGCACAGAATGCTGAGGGATGGGGCCCTTGGGATGAGGCTGTGGTTGCACAGAACGCTCAAGTGCATGAGCCTGCAGTTCAAGAAGCCCAAGATCAGAACTCCATGGTGCTGCATCCTTCCTTGGGGTCCAACAGCTCCTCTGACGATCAGCCAGCAGACATTGAAGTGGTTCAGCAGATTGTGGTCCAGGAAAATTTGGAGCGAGCACTTGTTCCCTACATTCCTCCAGCAGTTCATCCACCCGTGGTTAACCTTGACCCAATACACCTGGGCCTTGTCAGGGTTGTGTTTGGTCCGGTTCTTCCACCTGCCATGGTGTGGGAGCGTTCTTTCAAGAACCTTCTGCCTGAATTTGAAATTCAGAGCATTCACAGGCCTGTCTGTCTACCTGTGCTTCCACCTGCGGTTTTGCCCATGAGGATTTGGCCCCAGGAGTTTGAATGCTCCTTCCTGTCTCTAATTGGTCAGGCTACTCCTGGAACGGTTGGAGGAGTTACTTCACTGAGGGAGTTACCTGAGGGTTCATCTGCGGAGCCAGTTGATCAGGATGTTTTTGATGGACCTGCAACTCTGTCTGAGGTTTTTTCTGCGGAGCCAGTTCGGCTTGATGACTTTGAGTTTACGTCCAGGACTCCATCCATGTTAGGCAAGCACAAATGTGGCCATCGTCAGGGCTCCAAGCTCGTTCGTTCTCCAGAGGATTTTTCCACCAGGAGGATGACCCGCAGTTGCGCCAAGAAATCGGGTTTCAAACCTACTTCTGCAATGACCTCATGCTAAGAAGCCTAGGTATGGTTCTGTCTCTCAGGAGGAGAACTCGTCTGCGGCGGGGGAGCACAGCACGGCAGTTCCACCACCTACGCCAATTAGTCTCATGCAGCGTATTGGAGAATCTCTTGGGATCTCACCAGAGAAGCTCACCGAGGACAAGCTTATGGCAAGTCCTGAGAAGAAGGACCAGCACAATGATCGTGATGATAAGTGAAGCTTCAAGATGTCAGTTGGGCGGGAATGCGCTGTCATTCCTTTTTTGTTATGATTTCTGTGTCTGTCAGCTTGTTATTTCGTGTCGGCAGTCTGAACTTTCCTCTGTTACTTCTGGTCTTATGTTGTGGGCCGTTTATGTTCTTAGCATTGTCAGCACTGGGTCCGAGTCTGAAAACCGATTATCTGTCTGCCTGTATGAACCTGTTGGCAGTTATCTTCTCTGTTATGCAGTGGAGATGTTTGGTTACCCCCTTGAGTTTCTTTATGGATAATCCGCGTTTTCGTAATTGGAAAGTTCTGTGCTGGAATGTGCGTGGTTTAAACTCTGAGAAACGTCAGCGTGACGTCCGTGCTAAGATTGAGGAAAGTAACTGCTCCATTGTTTGTTTGCAAGAAACAAAATGTGAATCTTTCGATCTCAAGTTTATCCGACAATTTTGCCCACGAAGATTTGATAATTTTGCGTTCGCTCCCTCGCATGGGGCCTTTGGGGGCATTCTAGTTGTTTGGAATTCAGCTTTTTTCTCTGGTTGTCTCATTGAAATCCAGCGTTTTGCTGTCGTTGTTTCCTTTACTTCAACTCATAATTCTGAAGTTTGGAATCTGGTTTCAGTGTATGGCCCATGCGACGGCCCTTTGCGAGATGATTTTGTTCAATGGTTATATCACCTTCAAATACCTGTTGATGCTAACTGGTTGTTGCTGGGTGACTTCAACTTCATCAGATCTTTGTACAACAGGAATTTACCTGGTGGTGACGTAAATGATATCTTTATGTTCAATGAGATTATTAGGCATCTCAGTTTATTGGAATTGCCGTTGAAGGGTAGGGCCTATACCTGGTCAAATATGCAGCAACAACCTCTCCTTGAACAGTTGGACTGGTTCTTCACATCTAGTTCTTGGATCTCGTTATACCCTAACACAGTTGTGCACCCCCTCGCTCGCACGGGTTCTGATCATATCCCGTGTTTGGTATCGATTGACACCACCATCCCTAGAGCTAAAGTTTTCCGGTTTGAAAATTACTGGGTGGACTTACCTGGATTTATGGACTGTGTCACGGCCTCATGGAATGCTCCTTTAGCTTGCGTGGGCTCGGCAGCTGCTGTTATTTCAAAGAAGTTCAAGCGTCTTAGGAGTGATCTGAAGAGATGGCATATTAATCTTGCATCGATAAAGAAGGTTATTCTTAACTGCTCTAAAGTGATTCTTTGTTTGGATACTCTGGAGGAATGCAGGCCTCTCACAACCCCAGAGTTCAATTTCAGAAAGATAGTTAAGCTCCATCACGAGGATTTGCTTAGGTTGCAGTATATTTACTGGAAGCAGCGTTGCACTATTCGTTACATCAAAGTTGGCGAGGAAAATTCAAATTTTTCCATGCAATGGCATCTGAGAGGCTGAGGAAAAACAGCATTGCTAGTCTGCTGTCTGATGATGGTGTTACTGTTCATGATCATGACCAAATGGCGGGAGTTCTTTGGCACTCTTTCAAATCAAGGATGGGCCAGTCCAGGGGGATCCGGATGGGCTTTTGCTTGGCTGATCTTATTCAGCCCATAGATGGCCTGCATGATCTGTCGAGGCCCTTTTCACAAGCTGAAATTGATAAGGTCCTGAAGGAAATGCCTACGGACAGGGCCCCTGGGCCTGATGGGTTCAATGGTTTTTTTGTTAAGAAATGCTGGCCTGTTATTCAGAAGGATTTTTTGAATCTGATTGAGCAATTTGCTGCTGGCTCGCTGAGCCTGGAAGGCAGTAATGGCTCCCTGGTAACTCTTATACCTAAAATGATTGCTCCTCAGGGTCCAGGGGATTTCGGGCCTATCTCCTTGACCAACACATGTCTCAAGTTCTTAACTAAGTTGCTTGCTAATAGGCTGCAGTTAGTGATCCTTAAATGTATCCACAAAAACCAGTATGGGTTTCTGAAATCAAGGTCCATTCAAGACTGTCTGGCATGGGCCTTTGAGTACAATCATCAGTGCAAGCAATCTCGGCGGCCTATACTGATTTTGAAGATGGATTTTGCCAAGGCTTTTGACACGATCGAGCATGAAGCAATATTGTTAATCCTGCAGCAGAAGGGCTTTGATGTCAAATGGCTAGCTTGGTTTAAGGAAATCTTATCTTCTGGTTCTTCTTCGGTTTTGTTAAATGGAGTGCCAGGCAAACAATTTCAGTGCAAGTGTGGTGTTAGGCAAGGGGACCCTTTATCTCCCCTGCTCTTTGTAATTGATGCCGATCTTCTGCAATCAGTTGTCAACAGAATGCTGGTTGATGGAGTCCTCACCCTGCCAATTCCCTCCCATGATCCACATTTTCCAATCATCCAATATGCTGATGATACTATATTAATTGTACCTGCAGTGGACTCCCAGCTCATTGCTCTTAAGGAAATGTTGGATGTTTTCTATGCCTCAACTGGCCTCAAAGTGAATTTCCAGAAATCCACAATGGTGCCCCTTAACATTGACAATGAGGAGGCCATTAGGCTAGCGGCTGTGTTTGGATGCTCTTTGGGGACGCTTCCTTTCACTTACCTAGGTCTCCCCATGGGAACTTCTAAGCCAAGGATTATTGATCTTTTGCCTTTGGTTGATAGGATGGAAAGAAGGCTTACTGCTAGCTCTGCCATGCTGAATCAAGGCTCCCGGCTTCAGTTGCTGACCTCTGTGTTGTCCTCTATGCCCATTTATTTCCTTTGTTCATTGGACATTCCAATTGGCATTATTAAGCAACTGGAACGAATTCAACGACAATGCCTCTGGCGTGGCAATTCAGACACACCCAAACAGTCACTTGCAGCATGGGAGTTGGTTTGCAGGCCCAAGGATAAAGGTGGTCTTGGCATAATTAACTTGCACCTTCAGAACCAAGGCTTACTCATTAAGCATCTTCATAAGTTTTTCAATAAGGAAGACATCCCTTGGGTCTCTCTTATCTGGAACTCTTATTATGATGGTGTTGTACCCCAAGCCACGGTGTTGTGTGGCTCTTTCTGGTGGAGGGACGTTTTCAAGCTGGCTGATTCTTACAGAGCAATCTCTACAGCCACTGTGAATCAGGGAGATTCTATTTTGTTCTGGTCTGACAGTTGGATACTACACAATTCAAACAGACCACTTCGGGACCGGCTGCCTCACTGTGGCGCCCCCGATTTGACCGTACACTAATCATGCACGTAAATGTGTACGATCAAGATCAGGGACTCACGGGAATATATCACAACACAACTCTAAAACATAAATAAGTCATACAAGCATCATAATACAAGCCAGGGGCCTCGAGGGCTCGAATACAAGTGCTCGCATCACAGACGAGTCAGCGGAAGCAACAATATCTGAGTACAGACATAAGTTAAACAAGTTTGCCTTAAGAATGCCAGCACAAACTGGGATACAGATCGAACGAGGCGCCGGCCTCCTGCTTGGGATCCTCCTAACTACTCCTGGTCGTCGTCAGCGGCCTGCACGTAGTAGTAGGCACCTCCAGTGTCGTAGGACTCGTCGTCGACGGTGGCGTCTGGTTGCGACAACCAGGTAGAAAGGAAGGGGGAAAAGAGGGAGAAAGGCAACCGTGAGTACTCATCCAAAGTACTCGCAAGCAAGGAGCTACACTACATATGCAAGGGTATATGTGTAAAGGACCATATCGGTGGACTGAACTGCAGAATGCCAGAATAAGGGGGGATAACTAGCACTGTCGAAGACTACGCTTCTGGCCACCTCCATCTTGCAGCATGTAGAAGAGAGTAGATGGTAAGTTCACCAAGTAGCATCGTATAGCATAATCCTACCCGGCGATCCCCTCCTCGTCGCCCTGTTAGAGAGCGATCACCGGGTTGTATCTGGCACTTGGAAGGGTGTGTTTTATTAAGTATCCAGTTCTAGTTGTCATAAGGTCAAGGTACAACTCCGGGTCGTCCTTTTACCGAGGGACACGGCTATTCGAATAGATAAACTTCCCTGCAGTGGTGCACCACATAACCCAACACGCTCGATCCCATTTGGCCGGACACACCTTCCTGGGTCATGCCCAGCCTCGTAAGATCAACACGTCGCAGCCCCACCTAGGCTCAACAGAGAGGTCAGCACGCCGGTCTAACCCTATGCGCGCAGGGGTCTGGGCCCATCGCCCTATGCACACCTGCATGTTGCGTACGCGGCCGAAAGCAGACCTAGCCCCCTTAATACAAGCGCGAGCTTACGGTCCAATGCGGCGCGCGCCACTCAGTCGCTGACGTCAAAAAGAGCTTCGGCTGATACCACGATGCCGGGATACCCATAACTACTCCCGCGTAGATGGTTAGTGCGTATAGACCAAATGGCCAGACTCAAATCAAATACCAAGATCTCGTTAAGCGTGTTAAGTGTCCGCGAACGCCGACCAGGGCCAGGCCCACCTCTCTCCTAGGTGGTCTCAACCTGCCCTGTCGCTCTGCCACAAAGTAACAGTCGGGGGCCGTCAGGAACCCAGGCCCACCTCTACCGGGATGGAGCCACCTGTCCTTTCAGCCCCCTCATCAGAATCACTTGCGGGTACTCCTCGAGCCGACCCGACTTTAGTCACCACATGTGTCATGTATATAATGTATATAGTATATACGCGTGATCACCTCCCGAAGTGATCACGGCCCAGTAGTATAGCATGGCAGACGGACAAGAGTGTAGGGCCACTGATGGAACACTAGCATCCTATACTAAGCAGTAGGATAGCAGGTAAGGTAACAACTGTAGCAACAATGATAGGCTATGCATCAGAATAGGATTAACCGAAAGCAGTAACATGCTACACTACTCTAATGCAAGCAGTATAGAGAAGAATAGGCGATATCTGGTGATCAATGGGGGGGGGGGCTTGCCTGGTTGCTCTGGCAAGTAGGAGGGGTCATCAACTCCGTAGTCGAACTGGGGGTCGTCAGTAGTCTCGGGGTCTACCGGAAAGAAGTAACGGAGGGGGAACACAATAAATAACAGAGCAATCAAAGCAACACAAAGCGTAACATGACAATACACGGTGCTAGGTGTGCCCTAACACGGTAATAGGTGATACCGACGAAGGGGGGAAACATCCGGGAAGGTATTCCCAGTGTTTCGCGTTTTCGGACAGAGGTACCGGAGGGGGGGGGGGAAGTTGCGAGTTCGATAGGTTAGGGAGGTGTGGCGGACGAACGGGCTGCGCATCCGGATTCGTCTCGTCGTTCTGAGCAACTTTCATGTAGAAAACATTTTCATCCGAGTTACGGTTTAAAAGATATGAATTTTCAAAGATTATTTGAATTTCTGGAATTATTTGAATTTAGCAAAAATGAATTATGATGTCAGCATGAGGTAACGCTGACGTCAGCAGGTCAACAGGTCGGCTGACCAGTCAAACCAGACAGGTGGGTCCAGTGGGACCCACATGTCATTGACAGGGCACTAACAGAGTTTTATAACTAACTTAAACAAGGTTATTAGCAGGTAGGCCCCACCTGTCAGTGCCTATTTAGATTAATTAATTAGTTTTATTTATAAAAACATTTTATTTAGTTTACTTACGCGGCGGGGCCCGCATGACAGTGACACTGGGCTGCCCAGTCAGCAGTTGACTGGGGTCAACCCAGTCAACTGGGCCACCAGGACCCACTGGCAGCGACCCAGGGGGGCCCACTTAGCCACGTCGGCGGACGGTGCCGGAACAGCTCCGGCGAGCCAAATCGCGGCGGCGCGCGGCGGGCTCGGCTCGGGTTTAGCGCACATGGGGTCCCAGGGGCCGCGGTTGCTTGCGTTCGACGCGGCTCGACGCCGCGCGTCGTACGGTGGCGGTGCGGGGTGCTGGGGAGGTCGGAGCGGAGCGCCAGGAGCTCGCCGGTGGCGGGGTGGTTCGGGCGTGCGGCAGAGGCGGGGCTACGGTGCGAACTGGGGCAAACCGAAGAGCGGGGCGAGGCCTACACGATGCGGCCAAGGCAACGGAGGCACGAACGGGACCAAAAGGTCGCCGTGGCCATGCCGGCGACGAGGCCAGGCGGCAGAGGGTGCGGCCTAACGCGGCGCGGTGGCTACGGCAAGCTAGCGAGCTAATGGAGAGGGGGAGGAGGAGCAAGAGCTCACAGCGGGGCATAGCCGTTTAGAGCGGGCGCGGGGAAGGCGTGGTGCAGTCGGAACCGACGGCGAACGGCGGCGGGGATCCGACGAGGAAGAAGATGGCGCGGGGTCGATGCAGGGTTCCCGGGGCTCGGGCCCGTGCTCGAGGAGGACGGGCTCGACGCGGCGGAGCTCGTGGACACGTCGGGGAGGAGAACGGGGCTCGGTGGCCGCGGCTATGGCGCAGCCATGGCGACGGCGGCGCTCGGTTGCGGTGGGGAACGAGGTGGAGCTGGGGGGGGGGAAGGCGCAGGGGCCGAGAGGGAGAGCGGGTGAGTGGAGGGGAGGGCTCGAGGCGTCGAGGGGATGTCGCCCTTATCCCCTCTCCGACGGGGACGGCGACAGGGTTCGGTGGCGACCGGCGAGCGCGGTCGCTGGGTCGGGGGAACAGGGAGGAGGGAGGCGACCGGGGGAAAGGTGGGCTGCTGGGTTGGGCCGCCCAGATGAGCCGGCCAGCTGGGCCATCTGGCCCAGTGAGAGGGGGGGTTAGGTCCAGGTAGGGGTTTGCTCTTTTTTTGTTTGTTTGTTTCTTTTTATTTTATTTTCTTTTATCTCTTTTATGTTTTATTTCATTTTAATGCATTTAGGCATTTTCTAAAAATATGTTTTCTCCACAATAATTATCAGTGCAATATTTGGCACCCACCGAACATTTTTGTTTAAATTTTTGAAAACTTTTATTATTGACATTAATTTGAATTTAAATTTTGAAACGGTTTCGAATCATCGCGAGGTTAACAACAGTAACCGTGGTGACGTGGCATCATTAGCGTGGGATTACTGTAGCTTAATTATCCGGGCGTCACAAATCTCCTCCACTACACGAAATCTCGTCCCGAGATTTAGGAGCGGTTATAAGGGGGAAGGGATCTGGTTACGAAATTCTAACGATTCTTCTCGGTCATAGTTGCTCTTCTCGAAGAGGTCGATCCATTACGTTGATGTCTTCAGTCCTCTGCTTCAGGTCATCATGATGAAGTTTGTCGTCCTTCCTACAGGATCTTCACCGTACTTACGAAAGGGTGAGCAGGGAAAACTTTTCATTGGAATAGCTTATTCCCTATAAGGACGGATTCTAACAAGATCGAGCATCAAGCGGTTAACCCAGGGGAAGAAGCATAAGTATCTCTCGAATTGAAACCTAAGAAGATGTTGAGAGCAAAGTAAGAAGGTACCATGAGCAGTTTCAAACCGATAGGCAAGCGTTCGATGCCTATCAGAAGGTGAAAGGGGTTCAGAGCAACGAGAATAAGTATTGCGTCTGATACCCGAATAGATCACTTGGCAGGTGGCCCGTGAGTTACATAAGAAGTCAAGCGCGAGGAATAACTTTGGAAACCGGGGGTGTACAGGAGAGTCAGGTTTCGATCCTGTGGAACTGTGGGTTATGGGCCCACCATGTGTTTTTTTATAGGAGCAGTGACATCTTGCACGGTCATGATAGCAAGGCATGTCAGAGAACACCCTGTCAGTTATGTCGGCAACACGTTGGTACCAAGGGCGAGGGACGAAGAGAACCATTTTCCTGCTCGTTCAAACGAGGCGGACCATTAGGCAAAGTTCTCGTCCATCGGTGGTTACCGAAATGTCACCAACAATAGTAACAGGGTCTTACTGACAGAGTTGTACACCGAGGTGTTTACATAAGCAGGAGATTATTACTGCTTAGATCATATAGATCACCAGAAAGGTTAAACCAAACAATGGAAAGGAAAATATGATTATCAGATTAAACAGAAGAATGGAAAGGAAAATGTGTTTAAACACATATTTCAAGGGTATATCCTTCCCAAGGACAAGCAGCGTATCATATCCATGACAGGATAGAAAGTAGAAAACCATTTAGGTAAGGGGAGAGGAATTTCATGACATAACCCATACAACGGTGTTTGGATAATTGAGCAAGAAACATTTAGTATTGGGCTTCAAATGTTCTTGTTGAAAATCGGAGTACCATAGACATGCTTTGAGATAGCATTGACATGGTCAACAGGTGAAGATCAGAATCTGGAAACAAAAAGGATCCATCAGGAACAACTTATAGAATAAGTCTTACAATTTCCTCATGGAAGAATAGATAACCTTGCTGAAAGGAAAGCTTATAACAATAGGTCCTCCGGCCAGGTGTGTTCGGCATGTCATCACCTTACCAGGTCATAAATAGGCCAATGTTATAACTCTTGGAAATATGTTCCAACCATCATATCTGACCGAGATTCAAATTTGATTGGTGTCAGGATAACTCAGACTCAGGATGCCTGAGAAGAAAGGTGCAACACAAATTGTCGAAACGACATCGAAGATTCTCGGGAGATGAACTATGGAAGCGAGTTCCGAACAAGGGTTCATCATTACATCAAGGAGAGGTGAGGAGGTGACTGATTGACTCAGCGACAATCCATTGAGATTTCCAAAAGATGGATTTCCCCCACTATGTGAACAAGGAGATAACATTAGCTAGATCGAATGACTTAATGATGTATGCTCGAGGAAAACATACACGGTTAAACATTGGTTGAAATGTGCACCCGAAATATGGGCTAGGTAGCACAATCAATGTTCGAAAGATGATTCATTAAGCCATAGACATAGAATGAAACTATAGACCAATAACTTCAAAGCAATAGGGTTGCTAGAAGTTTAGAATTTACACATCACAGACCATTTGCCGGTATTCCTTTTAGAAACAACACGGGGACCAAGAAAGAATGGTGATGGGGAGAAGTATCACTGTACCAAGATGTCATACGAGGTGGTGAAATTCTTACGACATTCTTGACATAAAAGATGGTAATACTCCAAGGTAGAACATATCATAAGCTAGATAGCAAGGAAATCAAGGTACAACACAAAACACGAACAAGTTTGTGTTGAATGGAAGGCAATAAAATGGTCGATGATAAAACAAATCATCAAGGGCAAGGATGGTATTTCTCATCCAGAATTCGATAGATATCTTGGAAGAGCTCAGAATGTTGATGATGTTCACGACACATTTGTAGCGAGAATTTATGAAGAGGTAATCGATCGGCGATGACATCAAGTCAAAGGAACGATGAAGCAAAAAGTTATTGGAACCAGGGGTACGACACAAACTCGAAATCAAGCTTGCTGTTCAAGGCGAAATGATATGACGAGGAAAATCGACGTAAGCTTAGCTCATCGTCGAAAGTGGTGCTCCGGGAATAAAGACCAGGTAGCACAGTTAAAATCGGCACGATAATGATGTAGCCAATCAGGCTAGGAATGACGTGATCGGGTACAAACTCATAAGTAAAGAAGATTACTAAGAGTTGTTTAATCGCAGTGCGGACTCGATTCAGTTATCGGTGGTTTTGAGTGTTTTAAAACTCGAAGCCCGTGAAAAATTGGAATCAGTGAGAATGTAGCACTTGATGAAGAACTCATAAGAAGTTATGCAGTTCCGTGATAATCTTGAGATACCAGGGGGTAATACTCGACGACAAATCAAAGTAGAGGTTGGACTGGGGTATTACTTTGCAGAAGACAAGTGCTTAAACTTGCACGAGAAATGGTATTTAAAGGAGAACATGGTCAGAAACCACGATCATAAATGATCGAACCACGGATACAAGATGAACTTATAACAAGGGGGGTAATTATTTTTACAAGCAGCTTCCATGATAAGTTATACATCGTGTCCATGGGCATGAACGCAAGGTTCAAGGTCGACTCCCACTTCTTCAATGTATAACCTTCCATTCACTCCTCGCTTTGGTAAAGGCATTAGTGTTGAAAGTTTTTACCTGGTGAAATACCAGATGAGTATGACTCGTGAAAACTTCTGAGTTCACACATATTAAGGAAGGCATAGGTTCAACACGTCAGGGTATCGTGGAAACATATACCACCAGCTTCAATAGTAAATACCACCAGCTCGAAAACAGAGCATGGTTGAGAAAACAGAGGATACAATTTACCAAAGGCATTATATACCCATGGAAAGGCTCACAAGGTTATTCAATAGGAAGGACACTGTCGGATAAAATCCAACAAAGGAACCGATGGTCCACAAGGGATCTGATGTGAGCATCGGTACTCAACCAGAGGAAGAAGAATGCAAGGATATCTGATTATAGAAACAACTGACTAGCTCAAAGTTCAAATGCAAAAGAATTATGATTTCCAAATCAGGGGGTCAGAAGCAACGCTCTGATCAAGGATGGATAAGTTGAGTAGGCTTAGGGGTACAATCGATGGCAATTTGATAGGTCGAGATCCAGCTCACGTTTAAAATGACGTCTGAGCCGGAAGGATGAATTCTAGGATATGATTGAGGATTGCGAGCATTCGCAACAAATTGAATCAACGGACTCAAAATGATAATGACAAAAGATGCCAATAAGATTATAGACTTATGGGATTAACCATAATGCTAGTAAGCAAGAATTTCAAGAGCAACAGGCTCCTGAAGATTTTTGGAAGATCGAATGATATTTTGAACACTTTTGTGAAATACTTGAATCAACTGGGGATGAGCGGATACTCGGTAAGTGCGAGGATTATCCGTAGGGGTATTCAGGTGACAATGAACAGCAAGGTAGTAAGCTCAAAGGATTCTCGGAACAACAGAGAGAATTTCGGGGTATCTTGTAATAACAAGATCATCTGGGAAACATTGTATGAATGGCGAGTATACGTGGTTATCCATAGGAGTTTATCGATGAAAGGGAATTGCAAAAGCGATGAACACAAGTTCTCGGGTTATCAGCGGAGAGTATCTTCAGGGTCTTCACGTGCAACAGACGATCATCAGTAATAAGGGGCTCTCCGGGTGAAAGTGATAACGAGATCCTAATGTTAGATTTAGTAAAATCATTTAACCCGAATAGAAGAGAGATCAGAGTCCCAGAGTATAGGCAAGGAGTAAAAGATCCTAATACCACCCAATGGCGACGTGGGCCCGTAAGACACACAACCATGTTAGTAAAAGTTTTTGAAATGTCTAGACTCGACTTCGGCCAAGGAGTGTGGAAGGGGGATTCCTACAGGCAGTCGGCTATGATACCAACTTGTGGCGCCCCCGATTTGACCGTACACTAATCATGCACACAAATGTGTACGATCAAGATCAGGGACTCACGGGAAGATATCACAACACAACTCTAAAACATAAATAAGTCATACAAGCATCATAATACAAGCTAGGGGCCTCGAGGGCTCGAATACAAGTGCTCGATCACAGACGAGTCAGCGGAAGCAACAATATCTGAGTACAGACATAAGTTAAACAAGTTTGCCTTAAGAAGGCTAGCACAAACTGGGATACAGATCGAACGAGGCGCCGGCCTCCTGCCTGGGATCCTCCTAACTACTCCTGGTCATCGTCAGCGGCCTGCACGTAGTAGTAGGCACCTCCAGTGTCGTAGGAGTCATCGTCAACGGTGGCGTCTGGCTCCTGGGCTCCAGCATCTGGTTGCGACAACCAGGTAGAAAGGAAGGGGGAAAAAGAGGGAGAAAGGCAACCGTGAGTACTCATCCAAAGTACTCGCAAGCAAGGAGCTACACTACATATGCAAGGGTATATGTGTAAAGGACCATATCGGTGGACTGAACTGCAGAATGCCAGAATAAGGGGGGGATAACTAGTACTGTCGAAGACTACGCTTCTGGCCACCTCCATCTTGCAGCATGTAGAAGAGAGTAGATGGTAAGTTCACCAAGTAGCATCGTATAGCATAATCCTACCCGGCGATCCCCTCCTCGTCGCCCTGTTAGAGAGCGATCACCGGGTTGTATCTGGCACTTGGAAGGGTGTGTTTTATTAAGTATCCAGTTCTAGTTGTCATAAGGTCAAGGTACAACTCCGGGTCGTCCTTTTACCGAGGGACACAGCTATTCGAATAGATAAACTTCCCTGCAGGGGTGCACCACATAACCCAACACGCTCGATCCCATTTGGTCGGACACACCTTCCTGGGTCATGCCCGGCCTCATAAGATCAACACGTCGCAGCCCCACCTAGGCTCAACAGAGAGGTCAGTACGCCGGTCTAACCCTATGCGCGCAGGGGTCCGGGCCCATCGCCCTATGCACACCTGCATGTTGCGTACGCGGCCGGAAGCAGACCTAGCCCCCTTAATACAAGCGCGAGCTTACGGTCCAATGCGGCGCGCGCCACTCAATCGCTGACGTCAAAAAGAGCTTCGGCTGATACCACGACGCCGGGATACCCATAACTACTCCCGCGTAGATGGTTAGTGCGTATAGACCAAATGGCCAGACTCAGATCAAATACCAAGATCTCGTTAAGCGTGTTAAGTATCCGCGAACGCCGACCAGGGCCAGGCCCACCTCTCTCCTAGGTGGTCTCAACCTGCCCTGTCGCTCCGCCACAAAGTAACAGTCGGGGGCCGTCAGGAACCCAGGCCCACCTCTACCGGGATGGAGCCACCTGTCCTTTCAGCCCCCTCATCAGAATCACTTGCGGGTACTCCTCGAGCCGACCCGACTTTAGTCACCACATGTGTCATGTATATAATGTATATAGTATATACCCGTGATCACCTCCCGAAGTGATCACGGCCCAGTAGTATAGCATGGCAGACGGACAAGAGTGTAGGGCCACTGATGGAACACTAGCATCCTATACTAAGCAGTAGGATAGCAGGTAAGGGTAACAACTGTAGCAACAATGATAGGCTATGCATCAGAATAGGATTAACCAAAAGCAGTAACATGCTACACTACTCTAATGCAAGCAGTATAGAGAAGAATAGGCGATATCTGGTGATCACGGGGGGCTTGCCTGGTTGCTCTGGCAAGTAGGAGGGGTCGTCAACTCCGTAGTCGAACTGGGGGTCGTCAGTAGTCTCGGGGTCTACTGGAAAGAAGTAACAGAGGGGGAACACAATAAATAACAGAGCAATCAAAGCAACACAAAGCGTAACATGACAATACACGGTGCTAGGTGTGCCCTAACGCGGTAATAGGTGATACCGACGAAGGGGGGAAACATCCGGGAAGGTATTCCCGGTGTTTCGCGTTTTCGGACAGAGGTACCGGAGGGGGGGGGGAAGTTGCGAGTTCGATAGGTTAGGGAGGTGTGGCGTACGAACGGGCTGCGTATCCGGATTCGTCTCGTTGTTCTGAGCAACTTTCATGTAGAAAACATTTTCATCCGAGTTACGGTTTAAAAGATATGAATTTTCAAAGATTATTTGAATTTCTGGAATTATATAAATTTAGCAAAAATGAATCATGACGTCAGCATGAGGTAACGCTGACGTCAACAGGTCGGCTGAACAGTCAAACCAGACAGGTGGGTCCAGTGGGATCCACATGTCATTGACAGGGCACTAACAGAGTTTTATAACTAACTTAAACAAGGTTATTAGCAGGTAGGCCCCACCTGTCAGTGCCTATTTAGATTAATTAATTAGTTTTATTTATAAAAACATTTTATTTAGTTTACTTACGCGGCGGGGCCCTCATGACAGTGACACTGGGCTGCCCAGTCAGCAGTTGACTGGGGTCAACCCAGTCAACTGGGCCACCAGGACCCACTGGGAGCGACCCAGGGGGGCCCACTTAGCCACGTCGGCGGACAGCACCGGAACAGCTCCGGCGAGCCAAATCGCGGCGGCACGCGGCGGGCTCGGCTCGGGTTTAGCGCACAGGGGGTCCCAGGGGCCGCGGTTGCTTGCGTTCGACGCGGCTCGACGCCGCGCGTCGAACGATGGCGGTGCGGGGTGCTGGGGAGGTCGGAGCGGAGCGCCAGGAGCTCGCCGGCGGCGGGGTGGTTCGGGCGTGCGGCAGAGGCGGGGCTACGGTGCGAACTGGGGCAAACCGAAGAGCGGGGCAAGGCCTACACGATGCGGCCAAGGCAACGGAGGCACGAACGGGACCAAAAAGTCGCCGTGGCCACGCCGGCGACGAGGCCAGGCAGCGAAGGGTGCGGCCTAACGCGGCGCGGTGGCTACGGCAAGCTAGCGAGCTAATGGAGAGGGGGAGGGGGAGCAAGAGCTCACAGCGGGGCGTAGCCGTTTAGAGCGGGCGCGGGGAAGGCGTGGTGCAGTCGGAACCGACGGCGAACGGCGGCGGGGATCCGACGAGGAAGAAGATGGCGCGGGGTCGATGCAGGGTTCCCGGGGCTCGGGCCTGTGGTCGAGGAGGACGGGCTCGACGCGGCGGAGCTCGTGGACACGTCGGGGAGGAGAACGGGGCTCGGTGGCCGCGGCTATGGCGCAGCCATGGCGACGGCGGCACTCGGTTGCGGTGGGGAACGAGGTGGAGCTGAGGGGGGAAAGGCGCAGGGGCTGAGAGGGAGAGCGGGTGAGTGGAGGGGAGGGCTCGAGGCGTCGAGGGGATGTCGCCCTTATCCCCTCTCCGACGGGGACGGCGACAGGGTTCGGTGGCGACCGGCGAGCACGGTCGCTGGGTCGGGGGAACAGGGAGGAGGGAGGCGACCGGGGGAAAGGTGGGCTGCTGGGTTGGGCCACCCAGATGAGCCGGCCAGCTGGGCCATCTGGCCCAGTGAGAGGGGGGGTTAGGTCCAGGAAGGGGTTAGCTCTTTTTTTGTTTGTTTGTTTCTTTTTATTTTATTTTCTTTTATCTCTTTTCTGTTTTATTTCATTTTAATGCATTTAGGCATTTTCTAAAAATATGTTTTCTCCACAATAATTATCAGTGCAATATTTGGCACCCACCAAACATTTTTGTTTAAATTTTTGAAAACTTTTATTATTGACATTAATTTGAATTTAAATTTTGAAACGGTTTCGAATCATCGCGAGGTTAACAACAGTAACCGTGGTGACGTGGCATCATTAGCGTGGGATTACTGTAGCTTAATTATCCGGGCGTCACACTCACTTATTCTCCTTTGTCAAGGATGACAAGATCTCTGCCATGGATTTCCTGGATTCTGAGGACGTGACATCAATGTTTCATTTGCCAATCTCGAGCGCAGCAGCTTCAGAACTTGATCACCTCCTTCTTTGGGTCACTATGTTGCAAAGAGATGCTACTGCTCCTGATGTGTGGTCTTGGCCTTCAAAGACTGATTACTCTTCTAAGAGCTTTTACACCATAATGTACGCACACCTTCCGACAACTACGCCTTGTGTTTGGCTTTGGAGAAGTTCATGCATGATGAAAATCAAGGTTTTTGGTTGGTTGCTCTTTTTTGATCGCCTAAACACTCGAGACCTCCTTCTCAGGAGACATTGGAGGACTGATCAAGAGGATAATCTTTGTGTACTTTGTCATGCCCGTGTACATGAGGATAGGTTCCATCTCTTCTTCAACTGCAATTTCAGTCAACGGGTCTGGTCTTATCTCCAGATTGATTGGTTGGGCGGACTGGGTGTGACCTCCTGCCTTTTGCACGCCAAGAAGAATTTTCAGCAACCATTCTTCTTTGAGGTTATGCTCACTGCGGCCTGGTGCATTTGGACTACTAGGAATGGGAAGATCTTCAGATCAGAGATGGCCTCGTTTGGCGTGTGGAGGGGTAAATTTGTACATGATATCAACTTGTTGTACCATAGAGTGAGGGAGAGTGTTAAACCTGCTTTCTTAGCTTGGGTTAATAATCTTCCATAGATTGTTGTATTTTGTAGCATAGGTAAGTAGGTAAGTTTCTTTTCTACCTTTCTAGTTTGTATATAGGTGGACCTCTATTCTTCTAATATTAAATAAAAGACTGTGGAGCTTTTGCTTCACAGTACATAGTCAAAAATAATTTCGACCGCTGTCCAGCGATCTACTCCTCGATCACTATTGTACCCCTTTACCAAACTCATAGAAAGGTACACAATTGGTCTAGTATACAACATGGCATACTTTATAGAACCTATGGCTGAGGCATAGGGAATGCCTTTCATTCTCTCTCTCTCTTCTGCTGTGGTCGGGTTTTGAGTCTTACTCAACTCCATACCTTACAGCTCAGGCAAGAACTCCTTCTTTGACTGATCCATTTTTGAACTCCTTTGAAATCTTATCAAGGTATGTACTCATCGGAAGTCTTATCAAGCGTCTTGATCTATCTTTATAGATCTTGATGCCCAATATGTAAGTAGCTTCACCGAGGTCTTTTCTTTTAGAAAACTCCTTTCAAACACTCCTTTATGCTTTCCAGAAAATTCTACATCATTCCCGATCAACAATATGTCATTCACATATACTTATCGGAAAGGGTGTAGTGCTCCCACTCACTTTCTTGTAAATACAAGCTTCACCGCAAGTCTGTATAAAACTATATGCTTTGATCAACTCATCAAAGCGTATATTCCAACTCCGAGATGCTTGCACCAGTCCATAGATGGATCGCTGGGGTTTGCACACTTTGTTAGCACCTTTAGGATTGAGAAAACCTTCTGGTTGCATCATATACAACTCTTCTTTAATAAATCCATTAAGGAATGCAGTTTTGACATCCATTTGCCAGATTTCATAAAATGCGGCAATTGCTAACATGATTCGGACATACTTTAAGCATCGATACGAGTGAGAAAATCTCATCATAGTCAACACCTTGAACTTGTCGAAAACCTTTTGCGACAATTCGAGCTTTGTAGATAGTAACACTACTATCAGCGTCCGTCTTCCTCTTGAAGATCCATTTATTCTCCATGGCTCGCCGATCATCGGGCAAGTCAATCAAAGTCCATACTTGGTTCTCATACATGGATCCTGTCTCAGATTTCATGGCCTCAAGCCATTTATCGGAATCTGGGCTCATCATCGCTTCCTCATAGTTCGTAGGTTCGTCATGGTCTAGTAACATCACTTCCAGAACAGGATTACCGTACCACTCTAGTGCGGAACGTGCTCTGGTTGATCTACGAGGTTCGGTAGTAACTTGATCCGAAGTTTCATGATCATTATCATTAGCTTCCTCACTAGTTGGTGCAGGCATCACGGGAACAATTTTCTGTGATGAGCTACTTTCCAATTCGAGAGAAGGTACAATTACCTCATCAAGTTCTACTTTACTCCCACTCACTTCTTTCGAGAGAAACTCCTTCTCTAGAAAGGATCCATTCTTAGCAACAAAGATCTTGCCTTCAGATATGTGATACAAGGTGTACCCAACAGTTTATTTTTGGTATCCTATGAAGACGCACTTCTCCAATTTGGGTTCGAGCTTATCAGGCTGAAGCTTTTTCACATAAGAATCGCAACCCCAAACTTTAAGAAACGACAGCTTAGGTTTCTTGCTAAACCACAGTTCATATGGTGTCATCTCAATGGATTTAGACAGTGCCCTATTTAACGTGAATGCAGCTGTCTCTAATGCATAAACCCAAAACGATAGCGGTAAATCGGTAAGAGACATCATAGATCGCACCATATCTAATAAAGTACGGTTACGATGTTTGGACACACCATTATGCTGTGGTGTTCCAGGTGGCGTGAGTTGTGAAACTGTTCCACATTGTTTAAATGAAGGCCAAACTCGTAATTCAAATATTCGCCTCCGCGATCAGATCGTAGAAACTTTATTTCCTTGTTACGTGATTCTCCACTTCACTCTGAAATTCTTTGAACTTTTCAAATGTTTCAGACTTGTGTTTCATCAAGTAGATATACCCATATCTGCTCAAATCATCTGTGAAGGTTAGAAAATAACGATACCCGCCACGAGCTTCAACACTCATCGACCGCATACATCGGTATGTATTATTTCCAATAAGTCATTAGCTTGCTCCATTGTTCTGGAGAACGGAGTTTGAGTCATCTTGCCCATGAGGCATGGTTCGCAAGTATCAAATGATTCATAATCAAGTGATTCCAAAAGTCCATCCGCATGGAGTTTCTTCATGCGCTTTACACCAATATGACCTAAATGGCAGTGCCACAAATATGTTGCCCTATCATTATCAACTTTGCATCTTTTGGCATCAATATTATGAATATGTGTATCACTATGATCGAGATTCAATAAACCATTTACATTGGGTGTATGACCATAGAAGGTTTTATTCATGTAAACAGAACAACAATTATTCTCTAACTTAAATGGATAACCGTATCACAATAAACATGATCCAATCATATTCATGCTCAACGCAAACACCAAATAACATTTATTTTGGTCCAACACTAATCTCGAAGGTAGAGGGAGTGTGTGATGTGATCTTATAAACCTTGGAATCACTTCCAACACACATCGTCACGTCGCCCTTAACTAGTCTCTGTTCATTTTGCAGTTCCTGTTTCGAGTTACTAATCTTAGCAACCGAACCGGTATCAAATCCCCTGGGGTTACTATGAACACTAGTAAAGTACAAATCAATAACATGTATATCAAATATACATTTGTTCACTTTGCCATCCTTCTTATCCGCCAAGTATTTGGGGTAGTTCCGCTTACAGTGACCATTCCCTTTGCAGTAGAAGCACTCAGTTTCAGGCTTAGGTCTAGCTTTGGGGTTCTTCACGGGAGTGGCAACTTGCTTGCCATTCTTTCTTGAAGTTCCCTTTCTTTTCTTTTGCCCTTTTTCTTGAAACTAGTGTTCTTTGTTTAACCATCAACACTTGATGCTATTTCTTGATCTCTACCTTCGCTGATTTCAGCATCGCGAAGAGCTTGGGAATCGTTTTTGTTATCCCTTGCATATTATAGTTCATCACGAATAGGCCTAGGCGTTCGGTAGAAACCTAAAATTCGGTTTCTGCTGTTCGGTTTTTTGATGAATTCGGTTTGCATAAGTGGAAACCAAATTAAGCACTAAAAATCAACTAACCGAAATTTCGGTTAACCGGTTTTTTCGGTTCGGTTTTCAATTTAACCGAATTTTGTACCATAAACAAAAAATGCCGTTTTGCTTTCAGAACATATTGAAAACATGCGTATTATAAAGAAATTTTTTGACAACATAACAACGCAAATTTGTAAAATGTGTAGAACATATATGTTATATCAAATATAAGGATACCAGAATATTGAGACATGCATAATCAAGTCCAAGTTCCAGCACAATAACCAAAGTTAAACAAGGTTCACCAGAGACATAAACAAAGTTCCAGCACAATACATAACCAAGTCCAAGTTCAATAACGCAGGGTGACAAACTGGTAGTCCAAGTTCCAGCACTAGACATAACCAAAGTCCAAGTTCGAGTGTTCAACAACACAGACTGATAGTGATAAATGACAATAGATTAGTAGATAACAAAGTTCCAACACAAGTTCCAGCACTTGAAGTTGAAGAGCAGCCAACAGTAAGACTCCCAATTTGCCATCATGAACATGAGCATCTTGACATGTCCGGAGCATCTTGACCATCCCAAGTTCCAGCCAAGTGAGCCAATCTGCCATATTTTGTAGATAGTACATAATTTGGTTAAAATAGAATACTAGATACCACACAATACTATTAAGCAAATCTAGTGATGTATATATGCCTAGAATTTGGAAAACAAAGTACATGAAGTGCATAAAGCAACATTTGCATAACAACATTTACATGAGGTTTATTACAACAACATTTGCATTTACATGACATAACAATCTGTAAGGAAACCACATGGCTGTCTTGTGCATGTTTTGAATGATACAACAATTGCATTACATCAACATTTGAAAATATCAAAGTTGGTCTACTACAGAAAAAATAAATGAATCCTAAAAACAAGAGGAAGACAATTTCTTGCAACTCACCAATGTTTAAGTAGAGGATGGAGGTGGGCAAGATGGCTCAGCCCCAGATGGCTTGCAAACAGACTTGCTACTACTTGCTTTTGATTTGGATGAATTTGTACTACCAAACTCTTCAATTAGTTCTGAAAAATAATGAAATAAACATATAATAAGCATAGGAAGTTAGAAATATAGAAAATTACACAGAAAACAATCACAATATGTTACCCTTTTCCAATCTTAATAATTCCTCCTCATCTTCTTCAATGTTGATAGTAATAGAACCCCTTAGCCAATCTTGGGCACAAATAAGAGCTTGGACCATGAATGGTGTAAGCGAGGTTCTAACTTCATTTAGGATGCGACCACTTGTGCTAAATGCCGACTCAGACGCAACCGTTGATACCGGAATAGCCAACACATCACGGGCCATTCTTGCCAATATTGGGAATCTAGCAGCATTGTTCTCCCACCAGTTTAGAATGTCAAAATCATCCCTATTTACTTCATTCTCTTCATGTAGGTATTTCCCACATTCAGATTTGCTCATGCTAGCTTCACCATCACCATCATCACCAACTCTCAACTTTTTATTTATCCGAGACGCCAATTTCCTTCCTTCCCTTTTTTGAGTTGGTTCAAATTGTGGAGCTCGCACATGCTTGCTTGCATCACTTAGTGCATACTTAGCTTTGTACTCTTCAAACAAAGCATGCATAAATGTTTTCACCGCCTCCCAAGCTTTGCCTCCATTTAGCTCACCATACATTTCTTCAATTGCTAGTTTTGTGAAGTTTGAAAGCTTGAATCTTGAATCGCAGTCCACCAGGTTCAACCATCTAAAAAGTAGTAACATAATTAGAATTCATGTGATCATTCTTCTATACCAATTACTTCGGAGAAGAATTTAAAAACATATTAAAAATACAAGTTACCAACGATGCATCTACTAAAATCAGTACATACAGTGTGAGTGCACTAAGTAGATGGCTGAGATGAGCTTCTTACAATATATATAACCATAAGACAAAACAGTGTAACCAATGTAAATTTCCAGCAGTAGTAAGAGACTACTAATAAATAATATGTATACAATGTAACCAGCTAGGACAGATCGAGACATTCAAATCCTACTAGCTTACTTCTGTCTTGGCTGAGTTGGTGTCATGTCCAGATGTTACTAAACCAGAGAGATAGAGAACATTCATACAATACATACAAACTACAAAGACATAGGTCTGGGCGTACATTCATACAGATTACAGAATATTGCAGTATTGGCCAAACTGCACTTTCTTCTCTGCATAAAAAAAGAACCAAAGACCTCTTCTTTTTTCTCTGCATCCACATCCATGTTTACCATCTACTCACAAAGAACAAAATAAAATAGGAGACAAATGATGGGAGATTGGGCTTATTACGTTGATCGAATGCTCAATTTCTGCTGTGGAAGACGTGATGACGAACTGGAGAATACGCTGCCGAGAATCCGAGATGCTGTCGAGCGCCGACGGTGACGGATGCGTGGCGCGACGACGGGTCCTTGTCTGAGTTGTCTATCTTTGTGATCCTCTGACCTCTCCTTCCTTCTTGCAGATGCGGCAGCGGCGGCTGGGTAGGGCAGGCCGGCAGGGGGCGCCGAGTGGGGGAGAAGATGCGGTGGCCGCTGTCCCAGCCGCTTAGATGAGAAGCGTCGGCGGCGGATGGGTAGGGCAGGGGGCGGGGCGGCGTGGGGGAGGGGAGGGGTCGAGGGTGAGGGGGACTGGTGCGTGCCTCGACGGGAAGTAGGAGGGTGGGTGGGTCGTGGTCGTGGGTGCTTGGGTGGTTGGTCGGTTGCGGCCTGCGGGGGGTGGGCTGTACTGGGCCGAGGGCGGAGCCGCGAGGGTGGGCTGTATTTTGGTTAACCGAGAAATACACCGAACTGACCGAATTTGGTTTGGTTAGTAGCCCAGCTAACCGAATTTTTCTGTTTTTACTAAAAAACGAAATTTTGGTTTATTCGGCTTCGGTTTCGGTTCAGTTTTCGGTTGGTCGGTTTTTATGCCCAGCCCTAATCATGAAGTTCTAGTAACTTGGTGATAGTGACTAGAGAACTCTTTCAATCACTATCTTATCTGGGAGTTTAACTCCCACTTGATTCAAGCGATTGTAGTACACAGACATTCTGAGCACATGCTTACTAGCTAAGCTACTCTCCTTCATTTTGTAGGCAAAGTACTTGTCAGAGGTCTCATACCTCTTAACATGGGCATGAGTCTGAAATATCATTTTCAGCTCTTGGAACATCTCATATGCTCCATGGCGTTCAATTTTTTTTTGAAGTACCGGTTCTAAGCCGTAAATCATGGTGCACTAAATTATCGAGTAGTCATCATACCGAGCTTGTGAAACGTTCATAACGTCTGTATCTGCTCCTGCAATAGGTCTGTCACCTAGCAGTGCATCAAGGACATAATTCTTCTGTGCAGCAATGAGGATAATCCTCAGATCATGGACTCAGTCCGCATCATTGCTACTATCATCTTTCAACTTAGTTTTCTCTAGGAACATATCAAAAATAAAACAGGGGAGCTATACGAGAGCTATTGATCTATAACATAGATATGCAAATACTATCAGGACTAAGTTCATGATAAATTAAGTTCAATTAATCATATTACTTAAGAACTCCCACTTAGACAGACATCCCTCTAGTCATCTAAATGATCACGTGATCCATATCAACTAATCCATGTCCGATCATCACATGAGATGGAGTAGTTTTCAATGGTGAACATCTGTATGTTGATCATATCTACTATATGATTCACGTTCGATCTTTCGATCTTAGTGTTCCGAGGCCATATCTGCATATTCTAGGCTCGTCAAGTTTAACCCGAGTATTCTGCACGTGCAAAACTGGCTTGCACCCGTTGTATGTGAACGTAGAGCTTATCACACCCGATCATCACGTGGTGTCTCGGCACGACGAACTGTAGCAACGGTGCGTACTCAGGGAGAACACTTGTACCTTGAAATTTAGTGAGGCGTCATCTTATAATGCTACCGCCGTACTAAGCAAAATAAGATGCATAAAAGATAAACATCTCATGCAATCAAAATATGTGACATGATATGGCCATCATCATCTTGTGCCTTTGATCTCCATCTCCAAAGCACCGTCATGATCTTCATCGTCACCGGCTTGACACCTTGATCTCCATCGTAGCGTCGTTGTCATCTCGCCAACTATTGCTTCTACGACTATCGCTACCGCTTAGTGATAAGGTAAAGAAATTACATGGCGATTGCATTTCATACAATAAAGCGACAACCATAAGGCCCCTGCCAGTTGCCGATAACTTTTACAAAACATGATCATCTCATACAACAATTTATATTTCATCACGTCTTGACCATATCACATCACAACATGCCCTGCAAAAACAAGTTAGACGTCCTCTACTTTGTTGTTGCAAGTTTTACGTGGCTGCTACGGGCTTCTAGCAAGAACCGTTCTTGCCTACGCATCAAAACCACAACGATTTTTCGTCAAGTGTGCTGTTTTAACCTTCAACAAGGACCGGCCGTAGTCAAACTCGATTCAACTAAAGTTGGAGAAACAGACACCCATCAGCCACCTGTGTGCAAAGCACGTCGGTAGAACCGGTGTCATGAACGTGGTCACGTAATGTTGGTCCGGGCCGCTTCATCCAACAATACCGCCGAATTAAAGTAAGACGTTGGTGGTAAGCAGTATGACTATTATCGCCCACAAGTCTTTGTGTTCTACTCGTGCATATCATCTACGCATAGACCTGGCTCTGTTGTGGAACGTAGCATGCAATTTCAAAAAAATTCCTACGATCACGCAAGATCTATCTAGGAGTTGCATAGCAACGAGAGGGGGAGAGTGTGTCCACGTACCCTCATAGACCGAAAGTGGAAGCGTTAGTTTAACACGGTTGATGTAGTCGAACGTCTTCATGATCCAACCGATCTTAGTACCGAATGTACGGCACCTCCGTGTTTAGCACACGTTCAGCTCGATGACGTCCCTCAAACTCTTGATCCAGTAGAGGGTCGAGGGAGAGTTCCGTCAGCACGATGGCGTGGTGACGGTGATGGTGATGTGATCTGCGCAGGGCTTCGCCTAAGCACTACGACGCTATGACCGGAGGAGTAAACTGTGGAGGGGGCACCGCGCACGGTTAAGAGAACAATTGATGTCCTTTGGGGTGCCCCCCTCCCTCATATATAAAGGAGGGGAGGGGAAGACGACCGGCCCTAGGGGTCACGCCAAGTGGGGGGAGTCCCATTAGGACTCCTAGTCCTAGTCGGCTCCCCCTTCCTTCCAACGGAGAGGGGGAAAGGGGAAAGAGGGGGAGAGGGAGAAGGAAAGGGGGGCTGTCGGTGTCAAAACCGGCAGATCTCGGGTAGGGGGTCCCAAGCTGTGTGTCATGGATCGATGGGTAACAGGAGACAGGGGACATGATGTTTTACCCAGGTTCGGGCCCTCTCTATCGAGGTAATACCCTACTTCCTGCTTGATTGATCTTGATGAATATAGGGTTATAAGAGTTGATCTACCTCGAGATCATATGTTGTGGTCTAAGACCTAAGGGTATGATGAGTAATGTCATAATGATCTAGCATATGCCTATCGACTAGCCCGGCCTCGGCGTATATAATGTACCAGAGGCCTAGGATAACAAGAGTCCTAGCCGAATACGCCGGTGGAGAGGAGTCCTTGTCTTGATCACCAAGTCTTGTGGAATCTTCCTCGTGTATACTTCGGTTGTCCGAACTGGCCCATGAGTAAACGTCCATGGGGGTCCTCAGCCCAATCCAACCGATCGGGAGATGACGTGGTGAGTGCCTCCTAGTCCAGGACACCGTCAGTAGCCCCCTGAACCTTTCTTCAAGTTGGGGACGCTCCTTGATTCTTCCGAACTGTTCTTCATCTTCAGTCGTTGGTCTTGAAAACTGGTTCAACAAATCTTCTCATCTTTGATCTTGAGGATCGCCGAGGTGAATCCGAAGAGTTTACACGTCGGGTATCCGAGGAGCCCCTTTAAGTTCTCGGCCTTTGTCAATGCCTTGTTATTTTTTACGCCACACCTCGGGTTTGAAGTTGTTCCCGTGCGGCGGTGTCCTCTTGCATCCGAGCCCCAACGCTGGACTGCATTCAAGGTATCTTTTGCAGCCGAGCACCAACGCTGGACTGTATCCGAGCTCCAACGCCGGACTGTATCCGAGGTGTCATAGATCACCTTGGCTTGAAGAAGTTTAAAGGAGGTTAGCCGAGCTTAATGCCGGAAATGCCCTCTGTAGAGCCAGCCACTGGCACCCGAGCTTTATGCCGGACTGCTTCCAAGGTGGTGCACCATCCCGACCGCGGGCTGATTTTTGTGAATATTTTTGATTGGTGCAATTTACTCTCTGCCGAGACATATAGCCAGTATATGTATATCCAGTAGCCCGCAAGGTGTGTGTCGGTCTAAACCCGAGATGCACCTGAAGGAAAACATAAAACTGCTGATCCTGGTAGCCCTGAGACTCAGGTCGATTTGCAAAATCGGCCTGAGGATCAACTCCTAGCTCGGCAGCATACGTAGGAATAGAAATGCAGTGTAATATATTAGAGATAATAGTGATCAGCAAACGGGCCCTTGAGAGAGGGTCTTGAGAAGTTGTCGCAATATATTAGCTTGATGCCAGATAGGTCTAGATGGTACCTATTGTTGTCAAAAGACGCGTTTGCCCATAGTTCGGTGAAGCCGAACACTAAGCACTTTGAATTTTCTACATTGAACAGGCAACGCAGTAGCCCCGAGACACTGGTCGGGTGGCAACACCAGATCAGGGGATCGATGTGCCCCTTTAATCTTTGTAAATAATAAGCCCGAAGCTCGGTAGCCCCCGAGCCTTAATGCAGGCACGGGTGGCCGAATTAAGGATCGATATCCATAGTAAAATCACAAATTATGTATAATGATTCTATGTATCCAAGTACTCGACATCATTAATGCTCGAATCATATTGTACAAAACTTTGTTGACCGACCATCGGCTTCAACCTCTTCGGCCAGTAGCCGAGGAGTGTTTTCCTGCTTTATAAAGCCGTTATAAGGGCAAAGATTTATGGAAAACAAGGCAATCCGGCCATACAGTTTTATAAACAAAGGTACACGGAGAGATATGTTATATTACGTTTTAACGTATGAAACATCTTCCAAAGAAAATAGTCCCGCTATCGGTTCCTTTCTTTGGGTCGTCATGCTTATCATGATCATGAAACCTCACCTCCGATCCGATCAATGTGGGAGGAAAATATTGAGGATTTAGTTTGGGGAAAGTTCCCGAACTCTATGGTATTAATGAACCACAATTTTCACTTCCGTCATTGCCGACCAATGTGATCCTTTAAGATTGCTAGCTTTTGGCTTCACCCAGTCTGAGGTACTAACTCGGATGACCCGGTAGTAACAATCACAGAGGTGCTCCCTTTACCGCCTAGCCGAACAATCGGGAACGTAGGGGTAAGCACAGGAGCCAGGCAACCCAGCTTGGCCAAAATCTTAAGTCAAATTGATGCATATTTATGGCTTTATAACGATGATTGTGGAAGGTGGCTCTTGCATATTAAATGCAAACGCTGATGATATGTTTATTTTGACTCTGTTGTGACCGGTTATCATTTGAAAGTGGCCCATCATCGCCTTCCACCCCCTTGTAGATGCTACGCAGGGTGTTTTCGCAATAACAAAACAACTCTTAGCTGACGTCTCGGTACCCGAAGGCGGTTGTGTTAGCGAAAACGAGGCAATCAGATATGCGGGCTTTATAACTTTCACATAGTCATAGGAGCTTTAAACCGGGGAAGCTAACTACGAGCCCCCGGTTAGTGTTCGACGCCGACCGAAGTCTAGCCATTAACACTTCGGCTAATGTTAGGAAAGGCCCATCGTTTAACATGTGGTAATCGGTATCGATCTATAGTGTGACACCGTCATCGGATCGCTGACCAATTTACGCCCATTGTGACAGTCAGTTTTCGGCTTTCTCCACTGAGGTGCTTAACCATTCGAGCTAGAAGCACAATCGCAGTGGTTCTCCCTGGGCACACCTAGCCGAACAAAGCGGAACATAGGAGGCAAGCACAGGAGCCGGGCAACCCAACTATTGACCGAAGACACAATTCGAGACCGATGCATATATAGCAATATCCGAGAATGTTTTTGCCGAATCTCTAAAGATGTCCGGCGTTGCACTACAAGACTTATGCTGGAAACACACAATTAGTTTAAAAGTGCCATAGGCTTGGAAGACCAAAAAAACTTCAGTAAAAACTTGACATCCGAACTAGATCAAGTGTTCGGTGCCAATCCGAAAATTGGCCTTGGAAAAAAATTGTGCTTCTGTCGTGCTTTAACATGACACATCCTATCTCAAGACTTAAAGCGGGTCAGCCTACGGCTTCAACCTCCTATCCCAAAGGTGGAGTACTTCTCGTTAGGCCAGTTTAGCAAACTAAACTCTAGCGGCTTTGAGAGAGAAATTAGGCTCCCCGACTATTGACCACACACTCGCGTCGAAAAAAGGAGTGATAGAAAAAGACTTTGCAATGACTAAGAAGAACACTTATTATAAAACAGCTCATACTAATTTAAGAGCCCCCAAGTGACTTGGGTAAAAGAATTTTATGTGTAATGATTGTATGTACCGAAGTACTTATATCATATCTGTGTTCACTCGAACTTTAAACGCGTCTTAACTGACCGTCGGCTTCTCCCTCTTCGGTCAAGGGCCGAAAAGTGTTATGTACTCCACCTATCGAGAATATCGACAGTGTTTCCGATAACTAGGCAATCAGGCCATAAGGCTGTAACAGACAAAGCGCGCACAGGGAACTTATGCTATATTACTGACGAAGTGTAAGAAGCATCTTCGAAGAAAATAGTACCCCCACCGATACCTTTCTTCGGTTGCTCATTGTTACTATGAGACTTGTGCAATAGATTTTTTGTACTCATGAGTTCCGTTGTGTGCCGACCATGATTGAAAACAATAAGAGCGCTAGCTTTCGGCTTCACCCAGTCTAAGGTCCGAGCTCGAGTGACCCGATCGTGACAATCGCAGAGGTGCTCCCTTTACTCCCTAGCCGAACAATTGGGAATGTAGGGGGTGAACACAGGAGCAAGGCAACCCAGCTTGCGGAACACTTAAGTCAACATGGTGCATATTGTGGCATAATACACGAACAAGGAACGAAGCCATACAAGTATAATCATATGAAAAAGAAAAAGCTTCATAAAGGAAGCCCCCAAGTAGACTGGGTATTTCAATTTGTATGTCACAAACAAAGTTTTGCCAAGGAAGTTTTTCATAAACAACTTTTTGCCAAAAAAGTATAATGCTTGGTAGAATCGAACAAAATTTAAAACTCAAAGTTTTTGAGCATGAAAGGGACTTAGCTGGTTAATGTGTTCGGCATTGATGACGCGGTCCGAGCTTGATGTGGGACAAGGTTTCATTCCCCAAGCCGGTCCCGAGGTGGCGGAGCGAAGAGCTCGGCACTCCGAAGTGGTGACATAGCACGACCAATGCAGGCCGGCAGAGTGACGCCGAAGTCCCCGTCGTGGGTTAATGAAGTGTTGACGAAGCCCCCGTCCAGTCGAGGTGACAACACTGCCCGACCCGGATCATTTACCTGTGCACAAAAAAAGTAGTGCAAACCAGAGATTATAGTAATAATAATAAACTTAAAAAAATTGTTGCATAATAAATAATTTATGCAAAGTGAGTAATAAAGGAAATATGGCCTGTGCGCCGAACACTCGATGAGGTAGAGCTCTCTCGGCGATGCCGAAGTCCCTGAGGTAACCGAACACGTCGGTATGGCAACACGACCGTTATTAATGCGACCACCATTTGATAGACCTGTGAACAGATGATGGGACGAACCAGAGTAATAATTCCTTGGAAAAAAATAAGCCCAAACAAGCAAAAATTGCTAGGATTAACAACACCTAGTTTATTTGTTGTAGCAGTCCGAAGAAAAGTGACTCCCAAAATTGGGACTCGATCCGCATACCCATTACCTGATGGACGGTGAAGCGACGGCATGGCGATGCTGGTAAAGGTTGGCTCGCCGAGGCAAAGCCCCCGGTCCAGCTAACGTGACGAAGCTGGTCGGTTGACGACGGTGAAGTCTCCGGAGTAGGTTGATGGCGAAGCCCCCGGTCCAGACAAGGAGATGGAGCAGGTCGGTAAGGAGATGTTGCAGCTGCCATGTCAGCTGAGGTGTTGAAGTAGTTCGGCGTGATGGACATCGGCTCGATGAAGCAATGGTGCTGTAGCGACCAGACCTCAAACAGTCTGTGCTGCTGTGCACCAGTGTCATCCCTGGATCAGTAATGCTGACATGCACAGTACAAATGGAGGATTTATAACAGAGTAGCAATCACACACTTATTACAACGAGTATCTCAAGAGAGAAATAAGTATGACAAATATGGCTTAAGGCCATCTAAAAACGATAACAGCGGAAGACTTGGAAGATAAGTGAGTCCATCAACTCCAACGGCATCACTGAGTATAAGACCACGACCTAAGGCACCTTACTCGTCGTCTGAAAAGTGTGCAACATGAAACGTTGCAGCCCGAAAACGGGTCAGCACATGGAATATGCTGGCAATGTAACACATAGAGAGTAATGAATATAATAATGCTATACTACATGCATATATGGCTGGTAGAAGGCTCTATGGTTACAGTTTTGCGAAAAGCCAATTTTTCCCTACTGCAAAGGAATAAATTTTATTTAACTATCATGGTGGTTGTTAAACATTGAGATGGTTGACAGCATCTCAATCCCAATTAAATTTCATCATTAACCCAACAAAATTAATTAAAGTAACATGATGAGATTCACATGATAATCCAAATACTAGATACTTAAGATATCCATAACCGGGGACACGACTAATCATGATTAGTTTGTACACTCTACAGAGGTTTGCGCACTTCTCCCCACAAGACTCGATCGCCTCCGCTTGATTTCTCGCACTACATAATGTTTGAGAAACGGATGACCGAGACACAGTCTTTCAGAAACAATAACTCTTTACTCCGGGTGGACAGTTACACCTACTTTCCCCTACATCTGCTAGCCCACCTCTTCAAGAGATCATGTAACCTACTCAACTATGCTAGAGCCCATAATAGCTTGTGGCTGCACACGGAAGTTTCTAGCATGAATAATCTCATGATCCCTTTGAACCTGGGTGGCGGTCCAAAAGAAAAACAGGCAATCCTGGAATACCCAGGTACCTCAATCCACCCAGATGTGAGTTTTAGTTGCCACCTTAAGGTTGACCATTAATTAACAATCTCACATCTGTCATGGTAACACTCAAACCCAATCCACATCTACTAGCATAACATAGCAATATGAGCAAACGTAGAAGTAACTCCCAAGGTTTGATAACAAAACAGGTAATAGGTACTACCTCAACTACTTCCCAATACCCACAATTTAATTAGATTCTAATCGTGCATTTGTTTGAGGATTGGTCTAATGCAATAAAAACTGGGTAGTAAAAGTGGTATGATCAAAGCGTTACTTGCCTTGCTGATGATCCGTGAAACTTAGAGATCCGAAGTAGCAAGCGGCGCACTCCGGGTACTCTATCGCAAACAAACAAGCATACAATAAGCACTCATCAAATGCACAGGTAAAACTCAAATAAAATATCTAACCAGAAAGTTCAACTTACGAACTCCGGTTTGCAAAAAGAATCAAATCAAACGAAGCAACAAAAGTCAAACGGCGAAAGAAACAAGCTTCATGTACTAATCTGGATCTAAGTCAAATTTTACAGTAGCAAAAACTTGTTTGAATAGGTTAAACGGAAAGAGAATTTCGAGACGAAACTCTAGGCGCTTGAATCGCCTGATTCCGATAAACGAGCGAAAAGATAAACCAGAACGAAAATCTGATCAGAAATCACGATATGGAATAATCGCGAAAAAACCGACGAAAAAGAAAACTGATGAATAGTTAAACGAACGGACGTTTGTTAACAGCGACTAACTGACGAACACGTTCGTTAAAACGAACAGATCGGTGAACGTTCACTAATTAATTAAACCAAAAAAATAAACCGATCTAAAAAAATAAACCTAGGGTTTCGAAAAAAATAAACCGAGCGGTTTAAAAAAAAACCGGGCGGTTCGGTCGGCGGCTCGGCTATACCTCCGGTGAGGTATTCCGGCGAGCGGAATGGGGCTCCGGCGGGGTCTTCGGGTGCGGCGGGGGGCGGCGGGGCTCGGGGAGACGACGGGCGACGACGGGACGTGGCGGGCGGCGACGTTCGGGAGCTCCGGCGGCGGCTCCTCGCGCGGCTTCGGGCGTCGGGGCTCCGGCGGCTTCGGGCTGGGGCGGGATGAGGTGAGGGCGGCGGGGTCGGGGAGTATATAAGGAGGGGGGGTGCCGTGGGGGAGGGGGCAAGGCGGCAGGCGGCGGGGTCGTGCGGGACTCGGGCGACGGCGCTGCCGTGCTCGGGAGGGAGACGGGGCGCGGGGCAGCTGGGCCGTCGGCTGGGCTTCGGCTTAGTCGGCGCGCTCGGGCGTTTTTTTTAAATTTCGCCGAACCTAAAAAAATTGTAGAAAAATAAATAAAAATTCAAAAATGCCAAAACAAATTTTCACCGTCTAATTAAAATAATTAGAACGAGATGAACATTTTCTTGGCCCAAAAATGCAGTTTTGAAAACATGCAATTTTTTTTTTCTAATGCAATTAAAATTGCAAATAAAATCCGAATAAAATCAAATATTTGATTTTAATATTTTTCCTCCAATATTTCAATTATTTTGGAGAAGTCATATTTTCTCCTCTCATTTATTTTAATACGAAATATTTTTCGGAGAGAAAAATAATTAAAACCAAAAATCCTCGTTTTATTATTTGATAAAAATCAAATATGAAAACCGGGAAAAATTCCCAACTCTCTCCGAGGGTCCTTGAGTTGGTTAGGATTTTCGAGGATTTGCCAAAATGCAATAAAATATGCTATGCAATGATGATCTAATATATAACATTCCAAATTGAAAATTTGGGATGTTACAAACCTACCCCCCTTAAGATGAATCTCGCCCTCGAGATTCGGGTTGGCTAGAAAATAGGTGAGAGTGGTTCTTCCGTAGATCTTCCTCTCGCTCCCAGGTGGCTTCATCTTCAGTGTGGTGACTCCACTGAACTTTGCAAAACTTGATAACCTTGCTGCGGGTGACTCGGCTGGCATACTCGAGAATCTTGACTGGTTTCTCCTCATAGGTCAAATCACTTTCCAACTGAATCGCTTCCAACGGCACTGTATCTCTCAGTGGTATCTCAGCCATCTCTGCGTGGCACTTCTTCAACTGGGAAACGTGAAATACATCATGAACTCCCGACAATCCTTCAGGCTATTCCAGCTTGTAAGCAACTTCTCCCATACGCTCCAAAACTTTGTATGGTCCGACAAAACGTGGCGCTAACTTTCCTTTAACTCCGAAGCGCTTCACTCCTCGAAGTGGTGATACACGAAGATAAACTCTGTCTCCGACTTCGTGAACTGTCTCCTTGCATTTAGAATCCGCATAACTCTTCTGCCTGGACTGGGCTACCTTGAGCCTATCGCGAATCAACTTCGCTCTCCGTTCAGAATCTTTAATCAAATCTGGTCCGAACAACTGACGGTCTCCAACTTCGTCCCATAACAATGGTGTTCTACACCTCCTTCCGTATAAAGCTTCGAAAGGGGCCATCTTCAAACTAGTTTGATAACTGTTGTTGTAAGAAAACTCTACATACGGCAGGTTGTCGTCCCAACTAGATCCATAATCTAGCGCACAAGCTCTCGACATGTCCTCCAAAATCTGATTGACTCTCTCGGTCTGTCCATCTGTCTGTGGGTGAAAAGCTGTACTGAATTCTAGCCTGGTTCCCAAAGTTTCATGTATCTGATTCTAAAACTTCGAGGTAAACTGGGTTCCTCTATCTGATACAATGGTCCTCGGAACTCCATGCAAACATACGATTCTGGTCATGTATATCTTTGCCAACTTAGCACTGGTGTAAGTGGTCTTCACTGGGATGAAATGAGCTACTTTCGTCAAACAATCGACTACAACCCATATTGAGTCATAGCCTGAACGAGTCCTAGGAAATCCCGTGATAAAATCCATGCCTAGTATCGGTAATGGCTGTAGCAATCCTGCTGGCTTCTGATGCTCTGCCTTTACTCTCTGACATACATCACAAACTGCTACATACTCCGCAATATCCTTCTTCATTCCAGTCCACCAGAAAGTATCCTTCAAATCCAAATACATCTTGGTATTTCCTGGGTGAATCGAATATGGCGAATCATGGGCCTCTTGCAAGATCAACTTCCTGATCTCCGGATCATTAGGCACATAAACGCGGTCCTCAAACAATAAGGTATCGTGCTCATCCTCACAAAATCCCTTGGCTTTTCCTTTACTCATCCTTTTCTTTATTTCTGCAATCTCCTTGTGTGTCTTTTGAGCTTCCCTGATCTTTTCCATCAAGGTAGACTGAATCTCCAACGTTGCTACGTAACCTCTTGGTACTATCTCCAAACATAGCTCGCGAAGATCCTCGGCTAATACTTTCGGTAACTCTCCGGTCATGAGTGTGTTGACATGGCTCTTGCGGCTCAACGCGTCTGCTACTACGTTAGCCTTTCCGGGGTGATAATGCAATCTCATATCATAATCCTTTATGAGTTCCAACCATCTCCTCTGCCTGAGATTCAACTCCTTTTGCGTGAAAATGTACTTCAAACTCTTGTGATCCGTGTACACCTCACAGTGATTTCCGATGAGAAAATGTCTCCATGTCTTCAACGCATGCACTACGGCTGCTAACTCCAGATCATGCGTGGCATAATTCTTCTCATGGGGTTTAAGTTGCTGTGAAGCATATGAAACAACTCTTCCTTCCTGCATAAGCACTGCTCCAAGTCCTCGACGAGAAGCGTCGCAATAAACTTCATAATCCTTGCGTTGGTCTGGCAGAATCAACACTGGTGATGTAACCAGACGTTTCTTCAACTCCTGAAAACTAGCTTCACAATCCTCAGTCCAATTGAACTTGGTGTCCTTCTTTAACAGCTCTGTCATGGGCTTAGCAATCTTCGAGAAATTCTCAATGAACCTCCGGTAGTATCCTGCAAGTCCAAGAAAACTCCGGATCTCTCCAACTGACGTGGGTGATTCCCAGCTTGTTACTGTGTCAACTTTGGCGGGGTCTACTGCTATTCCTTCTCCGGATATAACATGTTCGAGGAATCCAACTTCCTTCAGCCAAAACTCACATTTGCTGAACTTGGCGTATAACTGATGTTCTCTGAGCTTCTCAAGTACCAAACGCAAATGTTCCTTATGCTCCTCTTCATTCTTTGAGTAGACCAAAATATCATCAATGAACACTACGACGAACTTATCCAAAAACTCCATAAACACTTTGTTCATCAGGTTCATGAAATAGGCAGGTGCGTTAGTCAGACCAAATGACATAACGGTATACTCATATAGCCCATACCTGGTGGTAAAAGCCATCTTAGGTATATCCTGCTCTTGAATCTTTAACTGATGGTATCCTGATCGTAGATCGATCTTGGAAAATACCTTAGCTCCTTGTAATCGGTCAAACAAATCATTGATCATCGGTAGTGGGTACTTATTTTTGATGGTCACTTCATTCAATCCTCGATAATCAACAACCATCCTCAACGATCCATCTTTCTTCTCCACTAGAAGTACGGGTGATCCCCAAGGTGAAGAACTTGGGCGAATATAGCCTTTATCCAGTAACTCCTTAATCTGCTTCTTAATTTCTTCCAAATCCTTAGTGGGCATCCTATACGGTCTCTTAGATATCGGCCCTGTGCCTGGCAAAAGTTCAATCAAAAACTCTATGTCTCTATCTGGTGGCATGCCTGGCAACTCTTCTGGAAATACATCCGGGTAATCCTTCACCACTGGTACTTCTTCCTGTACAACTCCTGATAAGGAATTCACTTGAGTCCTCTTCGGCACATGCCGGGATACATACTTAATCCTTCTCCCTTCTGGGGTGGTAAGCAAAATCGTCTTACTGGCGCAATCGATGTTTCCCCCATACATCGATAGCCAATCCATACCCAATATTACGTCCAAACCTTGCGACTCCAAAACTATTAGGTCTGAGGGGAAAACATGCCTACCTATGGCCAATGGCATCTGAAAACATCCTTGGCTTGCCATATACTCTGCTCCTGGCGAGGTTACTAACATAGGTGTTCTGAGAGCTTTGGTGGGCAACTTAAACTTATCCACAAATCCCCTTGATATGTATGAATGCGATGCACCAGTATCAAAAAGAACGATTGCAGTAAATGACTTAACCAAAAACTTACCTATTACTGCATCTGGCTGAGCTTCAACCTCCTCCACGCTAACGTGGTTCACATGTCCTTTGTTGAAAGGGTTCGGCTTCTTCCCAGAGCTTCCATTGCCATTTCCATTCTGGGCTTCAGGACATTCATTGGCATAATGTCCAGTCTTCTGGCACTTAAAGCAAGTGACTTGGCTCAGGTCTCTCTTAGCTGGGGTTGAAGGGTTGATACGGTTCTGGCCGTTGCTTCCTCCATTCCCATTAACATTCTTGGGGCCATTATGGTTGTGCGAACTACCTCCTCCATGGGTATGCTGAAACTGTCCTCCCGATTTCGGGGTAAAACGTGGCTTCTGCTGAGCTCCAGAATTGTACTTCCCTTGTCCATACTTCCTCTTACGGTTTTCAATCTGCTGTTGCTTCCCTTCAATCATGAGAGCTCTATCTACCAATTCCTGGTAGTTGTTGAAGGTTGCTACCATCAACTGCATACTCAGCTCATCATTCAGTCCTTCCAGAAACTTCTCCTGCTTGGCTGCATCTGTAGCAACGTCATCTGGAGCATAACGTGCTAACTTACTAAAGTCCTCCACATACTGGCCTACGGTGCGTCCTCCTTGGCGTAGGTTGCGAAACTCACGCTTCTTCATGGCCATAGCTCATGCTGAAACATGGGCAGTACGGAAAGCTTGCTGAAACTGGTCCCATGTGACAGTGTTGATAGGGTGTGTGGCTGTGTAATTCTCCCACCATGATGCTGCGGGTCCATCAAGCTGATGTGCGGCAAATCGCACTCTCTCCGCATCTGTGCATCCTGCAGTGGTCAACTCCCTTCCAACTTTGCGGAGTCAATCATCTGCAACAATCGGCTCGGTGCTGCTGGAAAACACCGGCGGGTTTAGCCTCAAGAAACGGGCTAAGTGATCAACAGGTGGTGGTGGATTGTTGTTGTTGTTGTTGTTGCCTTGGTTCTGTCCTAATACTTGCATCAGGGCATTCTGCTGCTGAATCAACTGAGTGATCTCCAGTGGGAAAACAAATCCGGTGTCGCGTCTCGGAGGCATCTGATAGGTTTTGAAAAGATGAGAATTTAGAATAGAATGAGGTCTAGAGGGAAAACACTACCCATATGCATATGAGACAAACACAAACAATATCACTCAATCAAACAAGGCATACAATCGATCTAACTATCGTTACAAAGTGCTCGGACTATACTATATACATGGGGGAAATACTACTACTGATTATGGGGGTCTACTAGAAATTTTGACCGGTCGAAGACTCCATGATATCTGCTCCAGCTTCATCAACAAAGTCATCTTCATTGGGGTCCGAGTCGGTGTCGTTGATGATGATGTAGTTATCCGGGCAAATAGAATCGTCATCTTCTCCTCCTGGTGCTGGGTCTCCCATGAATACTCTAATCTTCTGTGTCAGGTCGCTGTTCTTTTCCAACAACGTGGCGATCTCCTCCTCATATCCATCGCGCGTAGACTTGAGTTCTTCCTCCAACTCCGTGATCTTGGTCAATGCCTTCTTCAGATCTATCATGTCTGTGCACATCTGGTTTTCCTGGCAACGAATGTGTTGGTTTTGCTCCTGGATGAAAGCTGCAATTGATCCATCCTTCTTGGTGCTGATCATCTCCCATTGCTCATCTCGGCGTCCACAAATCTGATAAATAGTATCCTTAAGCTCCCTATGGTAGACTTCTCCAATGCGTCCCATAGAGATGTGGGCTGCCATGCTCTTCCCTAAACTCCAGGTTGGTGCATCAAAGGAAAACTCTATAGGTTCAGTGACTAGCGTAAACGTCCTTCCTAGAACTTGAACTTGAATCTTCCAGCACTCCTCTTCTGGTAGTGTGGCTTTGTAAGTCCCGGTGAAGCTTGGTATTCCGATGTTCAGGTACTTAGTGACTTCCTTCAAGTGTCGTCCAAAAGGTGTATCTTCATCCGGTTGCATGAACTTGTTCCTTGCATCCGCCATTCCTAAAAGAGTAGAAAGTGGAGAGGAGTCAGAAATGAGAAGAGAGTAGTGTTCTAGGGTTTAAGCTTAGTGGTCGTGTCCTACAGTCAGCGTGTGCTCTGATACCACCTTTGTAGCGACCAGACCTCAAACAGTCTATGCTGATGTGCACCAGTGTCATCCCTGGATCAGTAATGCCGACACACACAGTACAAAATGGAGGATTTATAACAAAGTAGCAATCACACACTTATTACAACGAGTATCTCAAGAGAGAAATAAGTATGACAAATATGGCTTAAGGCCATCTAAAAACGATAACAGCGGAAGACTTGGAAGATAAGTGAGTCCATCAACTCCAACGGCATCACTGAGTATAAGACCACAACCTAAGGCACCTTACTCGTCGTCTGAAAAGTCTGCAACATGAAACGTTGCAGCCCAAAAACGGGTCAGCACATGGAATATGCTGGCAATGTAACCCATAGAGAGTAATGAATATAATAATGCTATACTACATGCATATATGGCTGGTAGAAGGCTCTATGGTTACAGTTTTGCGAAAAGCCAATTTTTTCCTACTGCAAAGGAATAAATTTTATTTAACTATCATGGTGGTTATTAAACATTGAGATGGTTGACAACATCTCAATCCCAATTAAATTTCATCATTAACCTAACAAAATTAATTAAAGTAACATGATGAGATTCACATGATAATCCAAATACTAGATACTCAAGATATCCATAACCGGGGACACGGCTAATCATGATTAGTTTGTACACTCTGGAGAGGTTTGCACACTTTTCCCCACAAGACTCGATCGCCTCCGCTTGATTTCTCGCACTACATGATGTTTGAGAAACGGATGACCGAGACACAGTCTTTCAGAAACAATAACTCTTTACTCCGGGTGGACAGTTACACCTACTTTCCCCTAGATCTGCTAGCCCACCTCTTCAAGAGATCATGTAACCTACTCAACTATGCTAGAGCCCATAATAGCTTGTGGCTGCACACGGAAGTTTCTAGCATGAATAATCTCATGATCCCTTTGAACTTGGGTGGCGGTCCAAAAGAAAAACATGCAATCCTGGAATACCCAGGTACCTCAATCCACCCAGATGTGAGTTTTAGTTGCCACCTTAAGGTTGACCATTAATTAACAATCTCACATCTGTCATGGTAACACTTAAACCCAATCCACGTCTACTAGCATAGCATAGCAATATGAGCAAACGTAGAAGTAACTCCCAAGGTTTGATAACAAAACAGGTAATAGGTACTACCTCAACTACTTCCCAATACCCACAATTTAATTAGATCCTAATCATGCATTTGTTTGAGGATTGGTCTAATGCAATAAAAACTGGGTAGTAAAAGTGGTATGATCAAAGCGTTACTTGCCTTGCTGATGATCCGTGAAACTTAGAGATTCGAAGTAGCAAGCGGCGCACTCCGGGTACTCTATCGCAAACAAACAAGCATACAATAAGCACTCATCAAATGCACAGGTAAAACTCAAATAAAAGATCTAACCAGAAAGTTCAACTTAAGAACTCCGGTTTGCAAAAAGAATCAAATCAAACGAAGCAACGAAAGTCAAACGGCGAAAGAAACAAGCTTCATGTACTAATCTGGATCTAAGTCAAATTTTACAGTAGCAAAAACTTGTTTGAATAGGTTAAACGGAAAGAGAATTTCGAGACGAAACTCTAGGCGCTTGAATCGCCTGATTCCGATAAACGAGCGAAAAGATAAACCAGAACGAAAATCTGATTAGAAATCGCGATCTGGAATAATCGCGGAAAAACCGACGAAAAAGAAAACTGACGAACAGTTAAACGAACGGACGTTCGTTAACAACGACTAACCGATGAACACGTTCGTTAAAACGAATAGATCGGTAAACGTTCACTAATTAATTAAACCAAAAAAAACCGATCTAAAAAAATAAACCTAGGGTTTCGAAAAATAAATAAACCGAGCAGTTTTAAAAAAAACCGGGCGGTTCGGTCGGCGGCTCGGCTATACCTCTGGCGAGGTATTCCGGCGAGCGGAACGGGGCTCCGGCGGGGTCTTCGGGTGCGGCGGGGGGCGGAGGGGTTCGGGGAGACGACGGGCGACGGCGTTCGGGAGCTCCGGCGGCGGCTCCTCGCGCGGCTTCGGGCGTTGGGGCTCCGGCGGCTTCGGGCTGGGGCGGGATGAGGTGAGGGCGGCGGGGTCGGGGAGTATATAAGGAGGGGGGGTGCCGTGGGGGAGGGGGCAAGGCGGCGGGCGGTGGGGTCGTGCGGGACTCGGGCGGCGGCGCTGCCGTGCTTGGGAGGGAGACGAGGCGCGGGGCAGCTGGGCCGTCGGCTGGGCTTCGGCCCAGTCGGCGCGCTCGGGCATTTTTTTTAAATTTCGCCAAACCTAAAAAAATCGTAGAAAAATAAATAAAAATCGAAAAATGCCAAAACAAATTTTGCCGTCTAATTAAAATAATTAGAACGAGATGAACATTTTCTTGGCCCAAAAATGCAGTTTTGAAAACATGCATTTTTTTTCTAATGCAATTAAAATTGCAAATAAAATCCGAATAAAATCAAATATTTGATTTTAATATTTTCCTCTAATATTTCAATTATTTTGGAGAAGTCATATTTTCTCCTCTCATTTATTTTAATATGAAATATTTTTCGGAGAGAAAAATAATTAAAACCAAAAATCCTCGTTTTATTATTTGATAAAAATCAAATATGAAAACCGGGAAAAATTCCCAACTCTCTCCGAGGGTCCTTAAGTTGCTTAGGATTTTCGAGGATATGCCAAAATGCAATAAAATATGCTATGCAATGATGATCTAATATATAACATTCCAAATTGAAAATTTGGGATGTTACAGGTGCGGCCATGCCGATGCAGGTTGTAACTCGTGACGTGGTCAATGCTGGCTTGATGAAGTGACCGTGCGGCGATGTCGGTGTGCCTGCTCCGTGTAATCCGTGGGGCAGCGATATTGGCGATGATTTACCTTCGCGATGCTGAATTCTTGTTCGGCTGGCCGAGATGATGATCCGAAGAAGTTGAGCTCGGCTCAACAAAGGGACGACGTGTCTAGCGCAGGTCGGCAGCCGTAGAGCAATGTTGTCGGGCTGGTTTGACACCAGCGCGATGGTGAAGATCATATTGGAAAAGACTTTAAAATTAGTGGGATGTGTTTGGGAACAAAACACAATACCCCATACAAAACTTCCTTAAAAAAGGATGTCTGAAATCCCGTTCATAAAAAAGATGAACTCGGGTCGGGTTCGTTCTCGTGCAGAAAACAGATATGAAAAGTGGTCCACTCATCGGAAGGTTCCCGGAGTTTGAACCGTCGGATCGACCTGAAATTTGGAGGGGTGGTAGATATGGAAATTCCACAGCAAATGAACAGTTGGATCTTCCAAAGGACCGCCGAGCTAGGCTCTGGAGACCACGCCCTAAACTCGTCCGGATTCCCGTCCAGATTTGACAGGGCTCCGGTATATCGTAGATTGCCGGAGATTCCTCCATCGGAACTCGACGAAATTTTGCATGGTTGTTGTAGACTTAATTCCGCAAAATTCCACCGAAGTAATCGTCAAAGCGATGCTCAAGGAGGTGGTGGAAGCGGATACGAGTTTGCTGTCCAGAAAAACACCACGGTCACACGAGGGCAATGTTGACGTCGAGCCCCCGGACTCCATGGATGATTCCTCCATTATCTCAGAGAGATCGGAGTTGATGTTTGATGAAGGTCATCATCCGAACATGACGATCTGACGCGGAGTGCAGTCCTCAGTCGAACCAAGGTGACCAGTCAAGCCGGTGACGAAGATGTTGACGTCGCAGTTAATCTGCAAACAAGCCATCGATCCTTCGTTGATCTCACAGCGGAACTCTCAATGAAATCACCATTGTCGGTGTCAAACACGGCAGATCTCGGGTAGGGGGTCCCAAGCTGTGTGTCATGGATCAATGGGTAACAGGAGACAGGGAACATGATGTTTTACCCAGGTTCGGGCCCTCTCTATCGAGGTAATACCCTACTTCCTGCTTGATTGATCTTGATGAATATAGGGTTACAAGAGTTGATCTACCTCGAGATCATATGTTGTGGTCTAAGACCTAAGGGTATGATGAGTAATGTCATAATGATCTAGCATATGCCTATCGACTAGCCCGGCCTCGGCGTATATAATGTACCAGAGGCCTAGGATAACAAGAGTCCTAGCCGAATACGTCGGTGGAGAGGAGTCCTTGTCTTGATCACCAAGTCTTGTGAAATCTTCCTCGTGTATACTTCGGCTGTCCGAACTGGCCCATGAGTAAACGGCCATGGGGGTCCTCGGCCCAATCCAACCGATCGGGAGACGACGTGGTGAGTGCCCCCTAGTCCACGACACCGTCAGGGGCCGCGCCCCCACCCCTTGTCCAATTCGGACTACTATGGGGGGGGGGGTGCGCACCACCTCTTGTGGCCTGCCTCCTCCTCTCCACTATGTCCCATGAGGCCCATTAACTTTCCGGGGGGTTCCGGTAACCTCCCGGTACTCCGAAAAATCCCCGAACCTCTTCGGAACCATTCCGGTGTCCGTATACAACCTTCCAATATATGAATCTTTACCTCTCGACCATTTTGAGACTCCTCGTCATGTGCGTGATCTCATCCGTGACTCCGAACAAACTTCGGTCACCAAAACACATAAATCATAATACAAATCATCATCGAACGTAAACGTGCGGACCCTACGGGTTCAAGAACTATGTAGACATGACCGAGACACATCTCCGGTCAATAACCAACAGCGGAACTTGGATGCTCATACTGGTTCCTACATATTCTACGAAGATCTTTGTCGGTCAAACCACAATAACAATATACGTTATTCCCTTTGTCATCGGTATGTTACTTGCCCGAGATTCGATCATCGGTATCATCATACCTAGTTCAATCTCGTTACCGGCAAGTCTCTTTACTCGTTCCGTAATGCATCATCCCATAACTAACTCATTAGTCACATTGCTTGGAAGGCTTATAGTGATGTGCATTACCGAGAGGGCCTAGAGATACCTCTTCGATACTCGGAGTGACAAATCCTAATCTCGATCTATGCCAACCTAACAAACACCTTCGGAGATACCTGTAGAGCATCTTTATAATCACCCAGTTACGTTGTGATGTTTGATAGCACACAAGGTATTCCTCCGGTATTTGGGAGTTGCATAATCTCATAGTCAAAGGAATATGTATAAGTCATGAAGAAAGCAATAGCAATAAAACTTAACGATCATTATGCTAAGCTAAAGGATGGGTCTTTTTCATCACATCATTCTCCTAATGATGTCATCCCGTTCATCAAATGACAACACATGTCTATGGTTAGGAAACTTAACCATCTTTGATTAACGAGCTAGTCTAGTAGAGGCTTAATAGGGACACGGTGTTTTGTCTATGTATTCACACTTGTATCAAGTTTCCGGTTAATAAAATTCTAGCATGAATAATAAACATTTATCATGATATAAGGAAATATAAAATAACAACTTTATTATTGCCTCTAGGGCATATTTCCTTCAACTGCAATGTTGTTAGTATGAATTCTTTGAATATCCAAAATGGTATGATTATTGCACAAGTCATGACAAAAATGTTTCTTATAAGCATGTCAATTTTTGTGGAGTGCATAAAGTTTGTGAAGACGTGCCTTATAGGGAAGATAGATTTTGCAAGAAGCATAAACATGATAGAACCAATTCTTTGCTCAAAGTGATAGATGAATTTGCTACAAAATTATGTTCTCTTTGTCCTATTACTTGTGAACTTTGCAATAAGGTTGGTCATCTTAATTTCCAATGCATGCTTTTTCATGATCGAATCGTGTCCAAATATTGCAATAATTTGATCACCCTAAAACCTAATAATGAACTTTGTTTATTCTTGGGGAGTGAAGAATTGACATATAAAAATAGTGGTTTGAAGTATTCATTCTCATGGGCGACATTGAAACTAAACTAAAAAATATCTATATGTTCTGCATGGTAAATTGCAATGAGAATGCTTATATTGCCAACTATAGAAAGATGGGAAAACCAATAGAATATAAAAGGAATACTAATGAAAGGGTAAAGATTTCTACTTTCCCTCCTATTGTCTCTCATGATGAAATAGGTAACGAGGAGGAGCTTCCTATCCAATCAATCTCTTCAACAAGAAGCTTGAAAAAATTAATTAAATCCACACATGATGTGGTGAAGAAGAAGAAAGAATAGAGGTAAAAAGGTATCTCTCCCAAATAGTGTTGCTCCTATTATTGTTGTGCCTCATGAAAATGAATCAAAAATAATTGTGGAATATGATGAACTTGATGATGATATTGCTTCTATGTCTTATGGCATAATGTCCGAAAGCACTGTTGTTGATGATTTTGTTATGCCCATTGCTTGTTGTGATGATTATGATTGGAAAATAATGATACTTCTTATAATCTTGGAAATCTTTTTGGCACCAACTTGGGAAATTATGATGATCGCAATTGATATACCGTTGGTGCTATTCATACTTTTAATGATGAGGGTGATTATGCTTATGATATGCCAAGCCACAAGCTTGGGGATGCTATATTTGATGAGAATGACATGTTTGAGAATTTATTTACTGCAATTAATGTTTGTCCCAGGCTTGGGGATGCTATGCTTAATGGAGATGATCTTTTTAGTCCCCTTACTTTGAATGATCAAATTTGCTATGATGATTGCATGCCTCCCACGTATGATGATTATTGTGATGACACTTATGTTATAAAAAGTAGTGATAATTATTGTCATTATTTTGAATATCCTTTTACTGAACATTACTCTTTTAATGTGGGAACAATTTATAGTATTCGAGTTTCCTATGATACTCCCACTATTATGAATGAGAATAAAATTTCTTATATGGAGAGTAATAAATTTTCTATGCTTTTGGATCATGAAAAGAATGCTTTATGTGATGGTTATATTGATGAATCTATTCATGTTGCTACTGAAAATTATTATAAGAGAGGAACTTATGATTCATGATGCTCTCTTTATGTTTCAATTCTTATCTTTTGTGCGAGCATCAATGAAATCTTAATGCCTAGCTAAAAGGCATTAAAGAAAAGCGCTTGCTGGGAGACAACCCAACACTTTTACCTACTGTTTTTGTGTGTTCACATGATTGTGCTACTGTAGTGATCATGTTTTATTGCTTTCGTTTCAATAAAGTGCCAAGTAAGACCTTTGGGATGGCTTACGGTGATAGTTGATTCGATCTTGCTGAAAAACAGAAACTTTGCGCTCAGGAAACAATTCTTATTTTTAACAGAAGCGCGATAAAATTCTGATTCTTTTGCAGAAAATTAATAGACAAATTACCCAGGTTTTCTTATTTTCAGAATTTTTGGAGTAGCAGAAATATGGTTGGAGTACAGATTACTACAGACTGTTCTGTTTTTTGACAGATTCTGTTTTCAATGCATAGTTTGCTTGTTTTCTAGTTTCTATGGTTTATATTGCTCAATATAAATTGTGGAAATGATATGATACAGTAGGCATTGTGTGGAAACAGTTATGAATCTTGTCTTTGAAAGTACCAAAGTGAAATGGTCTGCTCTTTATCATACTAACCTATCTCACGAAGTTCCGTTAAGTTTTGTTTGATTGAAGTTTTCAAGTTTTGGGTGAGATATCGATATGAGGAGAATAAGGAGTGACAAGAACCTAAGCTTGGGGATCCTCAAGGCATCCCCAAGGCATCCCCAAGGAAATATTCAAGGAAGATCCAAGCAACTAAGCTTGGGGATGCCCCGGAAGGCATCCCCTCTTTCGTCTCCAACATTATCGTTTTTGAGATTAGGAAACCGTGATATGAGAGGAATTAAGGAGAAACAAAAGCTCAAGCTTGGGGATGCCCAAGGCACCCCAATATAATATTTCAATAAGTCTCAAGTATCTAAGCTTGGGGATGCCCCGGTAGGCATCCCACCTTTCTTCTTCAACAATTATCGGTTAGTATCGGTTGAGCCTAAGTTTTTGCTTCTTCACATGAGTTGTGCTATGCTTGGAATGTCATTTTGTTTTGTTTTGCCTGCTGTTTTAATAAAATACTTAGATCTGAAACTTTTAAATAAGAGAGAGTCCTCAAATAGCTACCCATTTACATAACTACTCGCTTGATCTTCACTTATATCTTTTTGGAGTAGCTTGTCATTTACTCTTCTACTTCACTTATATCCTATGAGTAAATTGTTGAATGAATTGGATATCATGAAGTTGAAATTATATCATGCCTAGTGGTAGCTTCACATTGGGTTTAGAAAGTGAAATCTTTTGAAGCTTGACAATCACAATATTGGTCATGCAAGCAATTCATGAATAATTAGTATAAGGAAGAGAACTTTCACATGAAAATACACTATCTTGGAAATCTTTTTGTGATTGTGAGCCCCCATCAAAATATTATATGCCAAAATTGTTGACGATGGACAAGGAAGACAACGTAATGGTTTATGTTTGTTCATATTCACATAGAAGTTATATTGTCATAGATCCTTCAACATGTGGTGCTTGCCCCCCATCTTTGCTAGCCAAAAATTCTGCACCAAGTAGAGATACTACTTGTGCATCCAAAAAACCCTTAAACCCGAATCTTATCTTCAAGAGTCCACCATACTTACCTAAAGATTAAGCAAGATCCTTCAAGTAAGTTGTCATCGATGCAATAAGGCAATAAAAATTGCTTCTAAAAGTGTTAGATCATTTAGTGTAAGAGAAAATTGAGCGTTGTACGAACTTGTGATGGCAAAGAATAGAAGCGACAGACTGCATAATAAAGGTTGCTATCATAAGGGGCAATATAAAGTGACATTCTTTTGCACTAAGGGGTTGAGCATACAAATAAATAAGCGCATGGCAACCTCTGCTTCCCTCTGCGAAGGGCCTATCTTTTACTTTTCAGTATTTACTTTTATGTAAAGAGTCAAAGTTTTTCTCTTTATTCCCTTTTTATTTTTCTATTTTGGCAAGCATCATGTGGTGAGGAAAGATCTAGGCACATATATCCAGTTGGATATGGGCAGCATGAGTTATTATTGTTGACATCACCCTTGAGGTGAATACGTTGGGAGGCAAAACAATAAGCCCCTATCTTTCTATATGTCTCCAATGTATCTATAATTTATGAAGTATTCATGCCATGTTTACAACAATTTTATATGGTTTTGGTATGATTTGCACGAAACTAACCCGGACTGACGTTGTTTTCAGCAGAACTACCGTGGTGTTGTTTTTTGTGCAGAAATGAAAGTTCTCCAAATGAGCTGAAACTTTTTGATGATTTTTTTGGAACAAAAGAGACCCCGAAGCTTCGTGGGAGGGCCAGAAGAGCCACGACGAGGGCACAACCCACCAGGGTGCGCCTGGTGGGCCTGGCTTGCCCCAATGGGTTATTCTCACCTCGAGGCCCATCTTCGCGTGAAACCGACGCCAAAAATCCTATAAATAGAGAAACCATCAGAAATAACCCTAGATCAGAAGTTCCACCACCGCAGGCCTCTGTAGCCACCAAAAACCAATCTAGACCGTGTTTCGGCACCCTGCCGGAGGGGGAATCATCACCGATGGACATCTTCATCATCCCGGCGGCCAGCACGATGAGGAGGGAGTAGTCCACCCTCGGGGCTGAGGGTTTGTACCAGTAGCTATGTGTTTAATCTCCCTCCCTCTCTCTCTCTCTCGTGTTCTTGAGATGTCACGATCTTGATGTATAGCCGGATCATATGGTGTTTCCCCTCTCTATCTTGTTGTGATGAATTGAGTTTTTCCCTTTGAGATTTCGTTGTTATCAGATTGAATACTTTTATTGATTTGAGAGCACTTGATATATGTCTTGCATATGAATACTGGTGACAATGGGGTATCATATTGATTCACTTGATATGTATTTTGGCATTCAACTCATGGATTCCCGCAGTGACATTGGGGTAATCTTTGCATAGGGGTTGATGCACGTTCTCGTCTTTTGTTTCTCCGGTAGAAATCTTGGGGCACTCTTTGAGGTTCTTTGTGTTGGATTGAGTATTATGAATCTGAAATTATTTGGTGTTATTTTAGTATAAACTCTTGGATAGATTGATCGGAAAGAATAGCTTCGATGTGGTTTCGTACCCTACAAACGATTTCTTCTTATGCTCTCCGCTAGACAGGAACTTTGGAGTGATTCTTCATTGCACGTTGAGGGATGGTTATATGATCCAATTATATTAGCATTGTTGAGAGATTGCACTAGTGAAAGTACGGACCCTAGGCCTCATTTTTAAGCATTGCAATACCGATTTTGTGCCCGTTTACTAATTGCTACCTTGCTGTTTTTATTTATTCAGATTATAAAAAAATATTTCTACCATCCATATTACACTTTTATCACCATCTCTTCATCGTACAAGTGCACCTATAAAATTTGCCATTGTATTGGGTGTGTTGGGGACACAAGAGATTTCTGGTATTTGATTGCGGGATTGTTCGAGAGAGACCATCTTCATCCTACGCCTCCCACAGATTAATAAACCTTAGGTCATCCACTTGAGGGAAAATTGCTACTGTCCTACAAAACTCTGCGCTTGGAGGCCCAACACGTGTACACAAGAATAAAGTTGCATAGTAGACATCACTTATGCATAGGGGGTGGCACACGTGTCTTGACTCTCCAGTAGAAACTTTGGGGCACTCTTTGAAGTTCTTTGTGTTGGTTTGAATAGATGAATCTGAGATTGTGTGATGCATATCATATAATCAAACCCGCGGATACTTGTGGTGACATTGGAGTATCTATGTGATATTAGGGTTTTGGTTGATGTGTATCTTAAGGTGTTATTTTAGTACGAACTCTACGGTTGTTTGTGATACTTATAGGAATAGCCCAATAGATCGATCAGAAAGAATACCTTTGAGGTTGTTTCATACCGTACAATAATCTGTTCGTTTGTTCTCCGCTATTAGTGACTTTGGAGTGACTTTGTGTCGCACGTTGAGGGATTGTTATATGATCTAATTATGCTATCATTGTTGAGAGAACTTGCACTAGTGAAAGTATGAACCCTAGACCTTGTTTCGAAGCATTGCAATAACGTTTTCGCTTACTTTTGTTACTTGCTACCTTGATGTTTTTATATTTTCAGATTACAAAAACCTATATCTACCATCCATATTACACTTGTATCACCATATTGTGACACCCAAAATTTTATTTGGCCTTTTAAAAAATTTTGATTTTGACTTGAGGGAGGTGTTTTAAATTTTTCTTCAAAAGAACCCCTCCTTTCAATTTTTTTTATGGCAAGAGTTTTATTTGGATTCACCCAAAACTTGATTTTGGTCTTGGAGGTTCCTTTTTTTTATTTGGACTCAAACCAAAATGCTTTTCACTTGGGAAAAATGTCTTTTGAAAATTTCTTTGAAAATGCCCTATGGCTTTTGGAATGATCCTTTGCCACTTTCAACAAATCTCTCTTGCCATGACCTTAGTGCAAATCCACTCTCATAACCTTTCCTCATCTTTGGATCATGATTTACTTCAAATCCAGCAAGTTGGACCTCTCCATATATTTATTTCCACTTATTTCTTATCAAAAACAATTTCAGCCTTCTATTCTAGCTCTTGGATTTACAAAGGAGCTACCCTTTCTGTTTTGATTTTTGCCCCCAAACCAATTTCCCTTACTAGTCCTTTGAACCCTCAACCAAGATCCATGAAGATCCACTGGTCTTCAGTTCAAAATTTTCAAACTATACCTGCTGCAAGTTTGGACCAGATTTGCCAAATTTGATAAAATTCATTCAAATCCTTCTCCAAAAATTCTGAGAAAAATCAGGCAGCCTCTGGGTGCATTGAGAGGTCACCTCACCAAGTCCCAGCTCCAGGAAATTTTTTCTTCACACCATATCATTTCATCAAACACCTTCAGAGCACTGTCAATGTCATGTTCAGTCAAATTCAGTTAACAGTGTGTGAACCACTGTCGTTTCTTCAGTGTCCGTTGCCAATCTCACCAGTGCCCCGGTGTTGCCGTGTTCCCTGTCCCCTCCCCCTTGTCCTCTGCACCGCACGAGCGACTGGAAGCTTGCGGACGTCGGCGACGAGCAGCAGGAGGTGCGCCGCCCCGTGACCGACGCCAGCGGCGGCTTTGCGGCCGTCAGAAGAGAGGCGCAGCGCAGACGGCGCCGCCCAAGCCACCGGAGGTCGCCGCGTGGTCTTCCACTCCCCAGTGCGCGCTGCCACCCTCGTCGTGAAGCGCTGGGCGCGGAGCACGCTCTCAGCCGCCGCCGTGCCAGTACGACGACCCCGACGAAGACCGACGCCATTACGCCATGCCCGACCGAGTTTAGCAGTGGAACGGGACCAGTAACTCACACTGATGCTGCCTGGCCACCTAAACCCCCTGCCAATCCACTGCCTCGCCGTAATTGCTCGCCGGAGATTCTCCGTTCACGGCCACCCCCTCGAGCCGCCTATAAATAGAGGCCCCGAGCCCCAGCTAGCACCCACACCACCTCTGCACTCCACCAAGACCCCGCCTAGCCACTGGAAGAGCCCCGAGGGAGTCTCCTTCCTCAACTCCGGCCGCCGCGACCCGCCACGGGATCCAGCTCGATTCGCTCCCGTGCGTGCACCTCTGCCTCCCATCTCTTGCCAGTAACTCTCTAGTGCATCCCTCCTTCTGACTCGCGCTTCAATTCGAAGTTTGTAGCACACCACCGGAGTTCCCCACCATCGCCCGAGCCACCGTCCGCCGGAGAAAGTCGCCGTCGACGTGGTGCTCCCCGACGCCCAAGTCCATCACCCACCGACGCGGAAGGACATGCTGATACTCTTGGTACACTCCGATCTCCCTGACTCGCCGTGGTTCGACGCCGGCGACCACCGCAGCCTTCGGGCGCCGGCGAGGTTTTTCAAACCTGACATGTGGACCCCCCACGTCAGCCTCTCTTCTTTCACCCCCTAAACATTTTCTGTTGGCGCCTTCGGGCAGAGTACGTTTTCTCTGTGGGCTGGCGCGTTTCTATTCGAACCGTTTTCTGTTTTCTCAGTTTAGCCCCTGGAACTTTTCTGTTTCATTACAGATAAGTCCCTGGACAGAAACCTTTATAACTTTTTAATAAAAAGTGATTTTTGAGTGATTCTTCTTCTGACAGTCTTATAATTTTGTCTAGTTTTTTATGCAATTTATTTGAAAAAAATTTGGAACAACTTTTGTGCACGCGTTGGTTTTCACGTTAGTATGCATTTTCGCTATACCGTAGGTTCCGGGAGAGGTGACGGAGCCGCGAACTTCGCCGAGCTAGACTCCGACTTCTCTGAACGAGGCAAGCATGTTTGAACCTTTGATATGATAGGTGTTTTGCATGTTTGCGCGAAAGGTTGTGCATGGCATATGAGTATCGGTGAGTATCTCGTTGCATGTGAGGCAACTACCCGTGTGTTCCAAAGTTACTGTGATCTCTGATGAGAGATGGCCTAGTCATGTGGTGACATGAAGGGCAGTAAGGTGGTACTGTTGTAGCATGCCAGCCTTACGTCATCCGATAATTTCCGACGTTAACGTGGACGGAGTCACGTTATCGTTCTTCCCCCTTCCGTGCTACTACATGTTTTCTGCCAGAATGCGGTTTAGTAGGTTGGTAACCTCTTTCCGAGTACACACTAAACAGAGGGGCCGGGATGATGGTTCCATGGCCCTGGATTAAAGCCAGTCATCCGGTCAGGGGGCATGGGTGTTTCCGGTTGGGACCGAGAGGGGGGCACCCCTTAGAGCGCGCGTATAGAAATTTTGATCCCATGCTACGCGAGGTTGTAGCCTCCCCGTCTCAAGGTTTTTCTTGAACGTTGCCGAGGGTGATTCCTGGCTTCGGAATGTTGAATGGGTGTGTACTGGTTAGATGTGTTTCTTCCAAAACACCGTAAACGGAACTAGTCCCCGTGACTACTGAAATCCGTTGGCTGTGGTTAAAGTACAAACTCTGCAGAGTCAAATCCTTCCGAGTCATTGTATCCATGGTCAAGTATCGTGATCAGTGTATCCATATCTATGTCAAGTCCTCGTGGTATTATCCCCGGTAACCAAACTGGAGTGGTAAACTTGGTTAAACATTTTCCCTAAGGATGGACTAACCCCTGTTATTTACCTCATACTTGATTATTCCCTTGTTATGATTTAAATTCTTGAGCCACTAAGGTATTAAGTTATGAAGCCCTTTATGTGATGTCGCTCAGACGTCTGACTGTGGCATAATTGTTATTTACTTTTGATATAAGCCCTTTATGTGATGTCGCTCAGACGTCCGACTGTGGCATAATTGTTATTTACTTTTGATATAAGCCCTTTATGTGATGTCGCTCAGACGTCCGACTGTGGCATGTTTGTTATTTACTTTCGATATAAGCCCTTTATGTGATGTCGCTCAGACGTCCGACTGTGGCATATTGGTTATTTACTTTTGATATAAGCCCTTTATGCGATGTCGCTCAGACGTCCGACTGTGGCACGCACTGTCTTTTATTTTCTATTATAAGCCCTTTATGTGGTGTCGCCCCGACGCCTAACTGCGGCATTATTGTTCTTGCATTTTCCTCTCGAGGAGTCATTCAGACCCTCGTTTGGCACCCAGTATTTATTTTTTGGGATTTCGGGAGGACTACCGCCCGACTTCTCTTTTATTTCCCATGCATTATTGTCTCTATGTCTAAATGCACTTGTTAATCTATTCATATGCTTCATGTTTACATTTGTTATATCTTATGTCCGAACTGTCTTGCGAGTACTTTCATAGTACTCACCTGGCTTGTTGATTTGGCCAGATGTTGACGAAGGCGATCTCTTGGATGAAGAGTTTGATAGTGAGTCCGACGCCTAGAGGAATCCCAGTCAGTCCCGTGCGATCCTGGATATTGGTCACTTGTATTATATACGCTTCCGCCACCCGCAATAATTCTCCTCGAGCTTCACTCCGATGCTCGAAGAGTTGTTAGTTTTTTTCAGGAGTCTTATCACCCACATCACGGTGATATTTCCACCACCACTCCTATCGTGTGCTAGTAGTTATGCCACCCTATCCGCCATTATGTTTTAATGGTGTGCATGTAATAAATTTTTGAGTAGTCTCCGCTCAACTTTGTATTATATTCAGTACTCCCGGTATTTTTCTTCTGTGACCAAGATATTGTCTACCAGTGAGAAGGAATTCTTCCTTACTGGTCCGTGAAAGGGATTGGTCTCTCAATAAATATTTTTATTGAAAAACCGGTCGTGACAAGCTTGGTATCAGAGCCAGGCTGACTGTAGGAAGCCACTAGGTGCGATCGCTAATCGGTTATTAGCGTCTTTCCTGCTTTTTCAGCCTTTTTGCAAATGTAGCTATTTTCTGTTGGTCATCATAAATTTATGACATGACTACTCAGAATTTTTGCCTACTTTTGTAGATGGCTGGCAGCAACTGCGAGACTCGAGTGTTCACGAACGTGCCCGAGGGGTTTGTCAAACTCCTCGTCTCCATCACCAAGCTCGCGATCGGGCCAGCGACTCGTCCGGAGTTCACGCTTTACCAGCACAAGCTCAGCAACGACGTGTCTATGCACCAAGCCGTGGTGCAATTCAAGGGAGGACGTTATGCATCTCGCCACTTCCGTTTTGTGGGAAGGGACATGCCTACGGAGAGGCATGCCATGCAGATGGCTGCCCGGGAGGCGATAGCTCGCCTTCGGGACATCCTTCCTATGATGAAGACTCGTCGCTACCGCTACCTCCCATGCCATGTGCCATATACTTGTCACTATGCATTCGCCTGCCATCGGGGAGAGCGAGATGAAGCCATCGAGATGGTCGTGGAGTATCTCAAGGCTCTGGAGGAGTCTTTCGACAACCTCGTGGACGATCTTGTGGCTGTCCGGATGGACTTAGTTCGGGGCGGTCCTGCCTGCAGGAAGGAGCTTCTCCACACGGCACCGCCTCTGACATTCGTCTCGTCTTCAGCCTCTTATGCACCGGCCATTTTGGCCACTGCTCGCCGTCTGCTTACCACTGAGGAGTTCGACAGAGTCATCGCTCCTACTCCAGTCAGAGCTGCACCGCCTGCCACATCCGCACTGCCGCCTGTCGCACCCGCGCCATCTCCGCAGCGCAGTGTTACGCGCCAGGAGCCTGCTAGAGAGGAGGTGGAGGTTGAATCTCCTGCACCGCTGAGCCTTGCCCTCGGCAAGGGAAAGGACATCGTCACCATCTCCGACTGAGAGCGCCGAGTAGCCGCGCGTTATGTCTGCTTGTTTGATGTGTTTTAACTGTACGCTAGTTTGTATTAGAGTGTTCGCTGCATTCCGGAGGAGTGTGCTAGTTTAAATAACATGTCAGGATTGTGTACGCACATCCTGAGTGCTGTATCGTGTGTTTGATTTTCCCGTGTAAGATTGGTGTTAAGCAATTCCTCTCCGTGCGAAATCGTTTATGTTTCTTGAAAAATCTTGAGGTCTTCTAAATTTTTTGCCTTTGCAAGTTTTTCCTTGTGCCACGCAGTTCTTCTCATATTATTTTGCAAAATAATACCCCAGACTGGAAAAATGTCTCGTCCGTGGACTCGTTCCATGCCCAATCAGCCAGAAGAAGTTTATGGGACACAGACTAGCAACAATTTCACTCAGGGACAGTCCAGTCAGCAGGACAGCGAAGCAGCCTTGTCTCAAGTATGCCGTCTCTTCGAATAAAGCCAGCAACAGCACCAAGAGATGATGAATCACGTCATCAATATGGGAAACCACCGTGAACCCTATCAGCCACATTCCAAGTTGTCTGAATTACAGAAGACTCGCCCTTCAACGTTTGCTCACACCGATAGGCCGCTGGAAGCCGATGATTGGCTTCGTGACATCGAGAGAAAGCTGATTATTGCTCAGTGTTCAGATCATGAGAAGGTGCTTTATGCACCACACTACCTTACTGGAGCAGCTGCAGCATGGTGGGAAAACTTCCTACACATGCATCCCAGTGAACACAACATCACCTGGGAAGAGTTCAAGGAAGGCTTCCATGGGGCACACATCCCCAGGAGCATCATAAAAATCAAGAAGAGAGAATTTGACGACCTCAAGCAAAGAGGCATGTCAGTGACAGAATACAACGGTCAGTTTACCCAGCTATCTCGTTATGCCTACGACGAGCACATGACAGAGAACAAGAAGATGGAAAAGTTCCTGGACGGCCTGGCACCGGCACTAAGATGCCAACTGGTTGTATACACTTTCCCGGATTTTAAAACTCTGGTTGACAAGGCCATTACCTTGGAAAATGAGCGCGTAGTATGGAAGATATCCGTAAGCGAAAGAGGGACAAGACGACTCTTGCTCGCAACAACTGAAGCAAGACTGAGGTTCCAAGGACAGAAGCGAGGAGATCCACGACTACTGATCTAAGGCCAGTCAGACAGTTTCATGCCAGGGACAAGGAGTTCACGTACCGTCCAGGGGTCACATGCTATGCTTGTGGTGAAGATGGGCACTATGCTAAACAGTGCCCAAAGCCAAGGAACTCGGCCCCCAAGCCAAACAATGGTGGGAATAATCCAGCCCCCAAGCGCAACAATTTCAATCCCAACAACAACCACAGGAAGGGTCACCCGAACCATGTGACCAGGGAAGAAGCGCAGAATGCCCCAGACATCGTGCTCGGTATGTTCCCTATCAACACAGTACCTGCCACGGTTTTGTTTGATTCTGGAGCTTCCCATTCGTTCGTTTCAAAGGATTTTGTTTTGCAACATGGTTTTCCGATGCTTCCCTTGGAAAAATCTATGATCATCAAGTCCCCCGGAAACAAGCAGATCGCTCAGAGTTACTGCCAAGGAGTGATCATCGAGTTCAAAGGACTAAAATTCCAAGCAAATCTCATCGTGTTGGAAAATAAAGGACTGGATGTCATTTTAGGGATGGACTGGTTGACCACCAACAAAGGATTCATTGAATGTTTCAATCGGACCATGATACTCACTCACCATCACGGCAAGACAATAAAGGTTACAGCTCAAGAAAGGCCACGGTCTCGACAACCAAAACTGAACAAAGTGGACATTTCAGAACTGAGAAAAGTTCCAGTGGTATGCAAGTTTCCTGACGTATTTCCTGAAGAACTACCAGGCATGCCACCAGACCGAGAGATAGAGTTCAGTATTGAACTAGCACCTGGCACCGCTCCCATCTATAAGAAACCTTATAGAATGGCACCCTCAGAATTGGTGGAGTTGAAGAAGCAGATAAAGGAATTATTGGACAAAGGATTTATACGAGCCAGCTCCTCACCATGGGGTTCGCCAGTATTGTTCGCCAAGAAAAAGGATGGGACACTGAGACTGTGTATAGACTATCGAGCTCTCAATATGGTCACCATAAAAAAAATATCCGATGCCATGGATAAATGATTTGTTTGACCAGCTCGCACAAGCCAAGGTGTTCTCAAAAATTGATTTGAGATCGGGATACCATCAATTGAAAGTACGGACAGAAGATATCCCTAAAACAGCATTCACCTCCAGATACGGATTATATGAGTTCACAGTGATGCCTTTTGGACTAACGAACGCCCCTGCATACTTCGTCCACCTCATGAACAAAGTGTTCATGAAATTCATGGACAAGTTTGTTGTGGTGTTCATCGACGATATTCTGGTATACTCAAGGACACCGGAAGAGCATGCTGAACATCTCAGAATTGTTTTGGGAGAATTAAGGAAACATCAGTTGTACGCCAAATTTAGCAAGTGTGAATTTTGGCTAAGGCAAGTTGGTTTCCTAGGCCACATATTAAACCAAGAAGGCGTGGCCGTAGACCCAGAGAAAGTCAAAGCCATACTTGACTAGAAGCCACCCGCCAACGTGACAGATGTGCGGAGTTTCCTGGGAATATCCGAATATTACAGAAGATTTATTGAAGGATTCTCTACTGTGGCAAAACCAATGACCCAATTGCTCAAGAAAGACAAGAAGTTTGTATGGACGGAAGCATGCGAGAGAAGCTTCCAAGAGCTTAAGAAGAAGCTAACAACCGCACCGGTCTTAACCGTGCCAGACATACACAAGAGTTTTGAAGTATAATGTGACGCGTCCCGAAAGGGCCTCGGATGTGTGCTGATGCAGGATGGCAAAGTTGTCGCGTATGCTTCCAGGCAGCTACGGAAGCATGAGGAAAACTATCAACACATGACTTGGAGCTAGCAGCGGTCATCCATGCACTCAAGGAGTGGAGGCACTTTCTGTTGGGAAATCGCTGTGAAATATATACGGACCATAAGAGCCTTAAATATATTTTCACACAGCCAGAGCTAAATTTACGCCAACGACGCTGGTTGGAATTGGTCAAGGACTATGATGTCGGCATTCACTACCATCCAGGGAAAGCAAATGTAGTGGCTGATGCCCTTAGTCGAAACCCCAGCCCGGAAAACGACGGTCCGCAAAACTTGAGGCCTGAGTTTCAGCAAGAGTTCGCTAGGCTCAACATGGTGTTAGTCTCTGAGGGCACCGTATCAAATATGGAAATACAACCCACCCTAGTTGAACAAATTAAGAAGGCTCAACAGGGACATCCCAACATCGAAGGTATAAATAAGAAAATGAACCTTGGCAAGGCTTCAGAGTTCGTCACAGACAGTGAAGGAATATTATGGTATGGAGACAGACTTTGCGTACCTAACATTGAAGAGCTCAAGCAACAGATCCTAACCGAAAGCCACACCGCTCCATACTCGATCCATCCTGGAGGAACCAAAATGTACAAAGACATCCAGGAAAGATTTTGGTGGCACGGTATGAAAAGGGATATAGCCACATTTATTGCTTGTTGCGATTCATGTCAGCGCATCAAGGCCGAGCATCAAAAGCCAGCAGGGCTACTCCAGCCAAACAGGATACCGGAGTGGAAATGGGATGAAATAGGAATGGACTTCATCGTCGGACTACCTCGATCACAACGCGGAAATGACGCCATATGGGTCATCACAGACCGACTAACCAAGGTTGCTCATTTCATTCCCGTGAAGACTACCTACTCCACACAAAGGCTGGCCAAGCTTTATCTCTCTCGTATAGTTTGTTTGCATGGAGTCCCAAAGACTATAATATCCGACCGAGGCACCCAATTTGTCTCCAAATTTTGGGATCACCTGCAACAAGCCCTGGGCACGCAACAACGTAACACCCTCAGACTGATGGACAAACGGAACGTGTGAACCAAATCCTAGAGGACATGCTGAGAGCCTGTGTGCTCACCTATGGATCCAGTTGGGAGGAAAGTTTGCCATATGCCGAGTTTGCCTACAACAACAGTTACCAAGCCAGCTTACAAATGGCACCCTTTGAAGCATTGTACAGACGGAGGTGCCGTACCCCACTGAATTGGTCAGAAACAGGTGACAGTCGTATCTTCGGCCCTGACATGCTCAAGGAGGTCAAGGAGAAAGTAAAACAGATCAGGGACAGACTCAAGACAACACAGAGCCGACAAAAGAGCTACTACGATCAAAAGCATCGTGAGGTCAGCTTTGAACCCGGTGATTCCGTATACCTCCGAGTATCTCCCATGAGGGGTCTGCAATGGTTCAAAATTAAGGGGAAGCTAGCCCCGAGATTTATTGGACCATTCTGTATAATTGCACGAAGAGGCACGGTAGCCTACCAACCAGACCTACCTAAGGAGCTGTCAGACGTCCATGACGTGTTCCACGTCTCACAATTGAGAAAATGTGTAAGTAACCCGGAGAAGCATGTATCTCATGAGAGCATTGATGTGCAACCAGACCTCACCTACAGAGAGAGGCCAGTAAAGATTTTGGAAGAGTCTGAAAGGAGGACCCGTTAGAAAACGACAAAATTTTTCAGAGTTCAGTGGAGCAACCACACTGAGGATGAAGCTACATGGGAAAGGGAAGATTTTCTTCAGGCAGAATATCCATATCTATTCGAGGATCAGCTGAAACTCGAGGACGAGATTTTTCCTAAGGGGGTAGGTGTTGTGACACCCAAAATTTTATTTGGCCTTTTCAAAAATTTTGATTTTGACTTGAGGGAGGTGTTTTAAATTTTTCTTCAAAAGAACCCCCCCTTTCAAAATATTTTTTTATGGCAAGAGTTTTATTTGGATTCACCCAAAACTTGATTTTGGTCTTGGAGGTTCCTTTTTTTATTTGGACTCAAACCAAAATGCTTTTCACTTGGGAAAAATGTCTTTTGAAAATTTCTTTGAAAATGCCCTATGGCTTTTGGAATGATCCTTTGCCACTTTCAACAAATCTCTCTTGCCATGACCTTAGTGCAAATCCACTCTCATAAACCTTTCCTCATCTTTGGATCATGATTTACTTCAAATCTAGCAAGTTGGACCTCTCCATATATTTATTTCCACTTATTTCTTATCAAAAACAATTTTAGCCTTCTATTCTAGCTCTTGGAGATTTACAAAGGAGCTACCCTTTCTGTTTTGATTTTTGCCCCCAAACCAATTTCCCTTCCTAGTACTTTGAACCCTCAACCAAGATCCATGAAGATCCACTGGTCTTTAGTTCAAAATTTTCAAACTATACCTGCTGCAAGTTTGGACCAGATTTGCCAAATTTGATAAAATTCATTCAAATCCTTCTCCAAAAATTCCGAGAAAAATCAGGCAGCCTCTGGGTGCATTGAGAGGTCACTTCACCAAGTCCCAGCTCCAGGAAAAAATTTCTTCACACCATATCATTTCATCGAACACCTTCAGAGCACTGTCAATGTCATGTTCAGTCAAATTCAGTTAACAGTGTGTGAACCACTGTCGTTTCTTCAGTGTCCGTTGCCAATCTCACTAGTGCCCCGGCGTCGCCGTGTTCCCTGTCCCCTCCCCCTTGTCCTCTGCACCGCACGAGCACCTGGAAGCTTATGGACGTCGGCGACGAGCTGCAGGAGGTGCGCCGCCCCGTGACCGACGCCAGCGGCGGCTTTGCGGCCGTCAGAAGAGAGGTGCAGCGCAGACGGCGCCGTCCGGCGCTGCCCAAGCCACCGGAGGTCGCCGCGTGGTCTTCCACTCCCCAGTGCGTGCTGCCACCCTCGTCGTGAACCGCTGGGCGCGGAGCGCGCTCTCTGCCGCCACCGTGCCAGTACGACGACCCCGACGAAGACCGACGCCATTACGCCATGCCCGACCGAGTTTAGCAGTGGAACGGGACCAGTAACTCACACTGATGCTGCCTGGCCACCTAAACCCCCTGCCAATCCACTGCCTCGCCGTAATTGCTCGCCGAAGATTCTCCGTTCACGGCCACCCCCTCGAGCCGCCTATAAATAGAGGCCCCGAGCCCCAGCTAGCACCCACACCACCTCTGCACTCCACCAAGACCCCGCCTAGCCACTGGAAGAGCCCCGAGGGAGTCTCCTTCCTCAACTCCGGCCGCCGCGACCCGCCACGGGATCCAACTCGATTCGCTCCCGTGCGTGCACCTCTGCCTCCCATCTCTTGCCAGTAACTCTCTAGTGCATCCCTCCTTCTGACCCGCGCTTCAATTCGAAGTTTGCAGCACACCACCGGAGTTCCCCACCATCGCCCGAGCCACCGTCCGCCGGAGAAAGTGTCGCCGTCGACGTGGTGCTCCCCGACGCCCAAGTCCATCACCCACCGACGCGGAAGGACACGCTGATACTCTTGGTACACTCCGATCTCCCTGACTCGCCGTGGTTCGATGCCGGCAACCACCGCAGCCTTCGGGCGCCGGCGAGGTTTTTCAAACCTGACATGTAGACCCCCCACGTCAGCCTCTCTACTTTCACCCCCGAAGCGTTTTTTGTTGGCGCCTTCGGGCAGAGTACGTTTTCTCTGTGGGCTGGCGCGTTTCTATTCGAACCGTTTTCTGTTTTCTCAGTTTAGCCCCTGGAACTTTTCTGTTTCATTACAGATAAGTCCCTGGACAGAAACCTTTATAACTTTTTAATAAAAAGTGATTTTTGAGTGATTCTTTTTCTGACAGTCTTATAATTTGTCTAGTTTTTTATGGGATTTATTTGAAAAAAATTTGGAACAACTTTTGTGCACGCGTTGGTTTTCACGTTAGTATGCATTTTCGCTATACCGTAGGTTCCGGGAGAGGTGACGGAGCCGCGAACTTCGCCGAGCTAGACTCCGACTTCTCCGAACTAGGCCAGCATGTTTGAACCTTTGATATGATAGGTGTTTTGCATGTTTGTGCGAAAGGTTGTGCATGGCATATGAGTATCGGTGAGTATCTCGTTGCATGTGAGGCAACTACCCGTGTGTTCCAAAGTTACCGTGATCTCTGATGAGAGATGGCCTAGTCATGTGGTGACATGAAGGGCAGTAAGGTGGTACTGTTGTAGCATGCCAGCCTTACGTCATCCGATAATTTCCGACGTTAACGTGGACGGAGTCACGTTATCGTTCTTCCCCCTTCCGTGCTACTACATGTTTTCTGCCAGAATGCGGTTTAGTAGGTTGGTAACCTCTTTCCGAGTACACACTAAACAGAGGGGCCGGGATGATGGTTCCATGGCCCTGGATTAAAGCCAGTCATCCGGTCAGGGGGCATGGGTGTTTCCGGTTGGGACCGAGAGGGGGGCACCCCTTAGAGCGCGTGTATAGAAATTTTGATCCCATGCTACGCGAGGTTGTAGCCTCCCCGTCTCAAGGTTTTTCTTGAACGTTGCCGAGGGTGATTCCTGGCTTCGGAATGTTGAATGGGTGTGTACTGGTTAGATGTGTTTCTTCCAAAACACCGTAAACGGAACTAGTCCCCGTGACTACTGAAATCCGTTGGCTGTGGTTAAAGTACAAACTCTGCAGAGTCAAATCCTTCCGAGTCATCGTATCCATGGTCAAGTATCGTGATCAGTGTATCCATATCTATGTCAAGTCCTCGTGGTATTATCCCCGGTAACCAAACTGGAGTGGTAAACTTGGTTAAACATTTTTCCTAAGGATGGACTAACCCCTGTTATTTACCTCATACTTGATTATTCCCTTGTTATGATTTAAATTCTTGAGCCACTAAGGTATTAAGTTATGAAGCCCTTTATGTGATGTCGCTCAGACGTCCGACTGTGGCATAATTGTTATTTACTTTTGATATAAGCCCTTTATGTGATGTCGCTCAGACGTCCGACTGTGGCATAATTGTTATTTACTTTTGATATAAGCCCTTTATGTGATGTCGCTCAGACGTCCGACTGTGGCATGTTTGTTATTTACTTTCGATATAAGCCCTTTATGTGATGTCGCTCAGACGTCCGACTGTGGCATATTGGTTATTTACTTTTGATATAAGCCCTTTATGCGATGTCGCTCAGACGTCCGACTGTGGCACGCACTGTCTTTTATTTTCTATTATAAGCCCTTTATGTGGTGTCGCCCCGATGCCCGACTGCGGCATTATTGTTCTTGCATTTTCCTCTCGAGGAGTCATTCATACCGTCGTTTGGCACCCAGTATTTATTTTTTGGGATTTCGGGAGGACTACCGCCCGACTTCTCTTTTATTTCCCATGCATTATTGTCTCTATGTCTAAATGCACTTGTTAATCTATTCATATGCTTCATGTTTACATTTGTTATATCTTATGTCCGAACTGTCTTGCGAGTACTTTCATAGTACTCACCTGGCTTGTTGATTTGGCCAGATGTTGACGAAGGCGATCTCTTGGATGAAGAGTTTGATAGTGAGTCCGACGCCTAGAGGAATCCCAGTCAGTCCCGTGTGATCCTGGATATTGGTCACTTGTATTATATACGCTTCCGCCACCCGCAATAATTCTCCTCGAGCTTCACTCCGACGCTCGAAGAGTTGTTAGTTTTTTTCAGTTGTCTTATCACCCACATCACGGTGATATTTCCACCACCACTCCTATCGTGTGCTAGTAGTTATGCCACCCTATCCGCCATTATGTTTTAATGGTGTGCATGTAATAAATTGTTGAGTAGTCTCCGCTCAACTTTGTATTATATTCAGTACTCCCGGTATTTTTCTTCTGTGACCAAGATATTGTCTACCAGTGAGAAGGAATTCTTCCTTACTGGTCCGTGAAAGGGATTGGTCTCTCAATAAATATTTTTATTGAAAAACCGGTCGTGACACATATCTTCGCCGAACTAGTGCACCCATACAATTTACCATTGTATTGGGTGTGTTGGGGACACAAGAGACTCTTTGTTATTTGCTTGCAGGGTTGTTTGAGAGATACCATCTTCATCCTACGCCTCCTACGGATTGATAAACCTTAGGTCATCCACTTGAGGGAACTTTGCTACTATCCTAAAAAACTGTGCGCTTGGAGGCCCAACATGAGTCTACAAGAAGAAGGTTGCGTAGTAGACATCAAGCTCTTTTGTGGCGCCGTTGCCGGGGAGTCTAGGTAAGCGGCACTCACACCCTGTCAACTAAGCTCTTTTCTGGCGCCGTTGCCGGGGAGGTGAGTGCTTGAAGGTATATCTTTAGATCTTGCAATTGAATCTTGTAATTTCTTGTTTTATCACTAGTTTAGTCTATAAAAGAAAACTACAAAAAAATGGAATTGAGGTTGCCTCATATGCTTCATCTTTTTAAAGTCTTTCGTGAAAGTAAGGATTCTGATAATTGTGCCAAAGTGTTAGAAGAAGAAGTTCATAAAATGTTTGGCACTAAATATTTGAATGATGAGCATGATTGCAATGTTTTTAGTGTGAATTCTTTGAATATCTATGATGCTAATGATATGCAAAGCCACAAGCTTGGGGATGCTATGTTTGATGAAGATGATATTTTTAGTCCCCCAAGTTTTGATGAGAAAATTTACTATGATGAAGGCATGCCTCCTATTTATGATGATTATATTGATGAAAGTGGGTTTGGAAGAGTGTCAACTTTAGGAAGTAATGATCCCACTATTTTGGAGGGTGTTGAATCTTATTGTGATAATTATGAAAGTGGATTTGGAGAGGTCGTGACTTTATTTAACGATGATTCCACTATTTCGGAAGAGGTTCCAATTGATTATGAGAACAAAGTTGCTATCTATGATGATTATTGTGATGGCATGTATGCTATAAAGAATAATGATAACCATGAAACTTGTCATCATGATTTTAATTTTCAATTGGATTATTCCTCACATGATAGTTATTTTGTCGAGTTTGCTCCCACTACTATTCATGAGAATAAATTTTCGTATGTGGTGAGTAGTAAAATTTCTATGCTTATGTATCATGAAAAGAATGCTTTAGGTGATGGTTATATTGTTGAATTCATTCATGATGCTACTGAAAATTATTATGAGGGAGGAGTATATGCTTGTAGGAATTGCAATAATATCAAGTTTCCTCTCTATGTGCTTAAAATCTTGAAGTTATGCTTGCTTTACCTTCCTATATTAGTTGATTCTTGCTCCCATAAATTGTTTGCTCACAAAATCCCTATGCATAGGAAGTGGGTTAGACTTAAATGTGCTAGTCATATGCTTCATGATGCTCTCCTTGCATTTCAATTCTTATCTTTTATGTGAGCATCATTGACATCATCATGCCTAGCTAAAAAGGCATTGAAGAAAAGCGCTTGTTGGGAGACAACCCAATGTTTCTACCTATTGTTTTTGTGTGTTCACATGGTTATGCTACTATAGTAATCATGTTTTATAGAGTTTGTTTCAATAAGTGCCAAGTAAAACCTTTGGGATGATCTATGGTGATAGTTGATTTGATCTTGCTGAAAAACAGAAACTTTTGCGCTCAGGAAAACAATTCTCATTTTTAACAGAAGCATGATTAAATACTGATTCTTTCTGCAGAAGATTAATAAACAAATTGCTTAGGTTGTCCTAAATTTTCAGAATTTTTGGAGTAACAGAAGTATGGTTGTTGTTCAGATCGTTACAGACTGTTCTGTTTTTGACAGATTCTGTTTTCAATGCATAGTTTGCTTGTTTTCTAGTTTCTATGGCTTATTTTTCTTAACATAAATTGTAGAAATTATAAGGTACAGTAGGCATCATGTGATAAAATTATGAATCTTGTCTTGACAGTACCAAAGTGAATGATTTGTTTTATTATACTAACGGAGCTCACGAGTTTTCTGTTAAGTTTTGTGTTGTGAAGTTTTCAAGTTTTGGGTAAAGTTTTGATGGACTACGGAATAAAGAGTGGCAAGAGCCTAAGCTTGGGGATGCCCAAGGCACCCCAAGGTAATATTCAAGGACAACCAAGAGCCTAAGCTTGGGGATGCCCCGGATGGCATCCCCTCTTTCGTCTTCGTTCATCGGTAACCTTACTTGGAGCTATATCTTTATTCACCACATGATATGAGTTTTGCTTGGAGAGTCATTTTATTTTATTAGGATTTGCTTGTTGCTATTTAGAATAATGTTTTTCATCTTTTAGTTCAATAAAAAAGTCAAGTATAGCCTTTACCATGCTTATTTTTCAAGTCTATATGTTGCTATTTTAAAAACAGAAAGTTTGCTGTCATGTTTTGAATATTTGTGAATAGTGAGAACATGATAAAATCTTGAATTTTTACACAATGAGTAACAACAAATTTCTACAGTGTGGTAACATTTCAGAATTTTTGGAGTTAGGGAAGTACGATTCCTCTTGCATTCTTTACAGACTGTTCTGTTTAGACAAATTGTTGTTATATTTGCATTGTTTGGATATGTTTGCTTGTTTAATGATTCTATTTGAGAATAGGACTATTAAATATGCAGAGGCATTTAGTATGCAATGTAAAATAATAATTTTAGTGATCTGCTACAGTAGAGAATGATAAGGTGTATGCGTTGATTTATACTAACTTATCTCACGAGTTCTTGTTGAGTTTTGTGTGATGGAGTTTTTAAGAATTAGGGAGACAACGATATGAAAGGAATTAAGGAGACACAAAACCTCAAGCTTGGCTAATTAATATTTCAAGAAGTCTGAAGCATCTAAGCTTGGGGATGCCCCAGTTGGCATCCCACCTTTCTTCTTCAACAATGATCGGTCAGTTTTGGTTGAACCTAAGTTTTTGCTTCTTCACATGATAGGTGCTATCCTTGCAATGTCATTTTATTTTGTTTTGCTTGATGTTTGAATAAAGTACTTAAGATCTGAAATACTTAAATGAGAGAGAGTCCTCACATAGCTAAATAATTATTTGACTAATCATTCATCTTCACTTATATCTTTTGGAGTAGTTTGTCATTTACTCACGTGCTTCACTTATATCCTATGAGTAAATGGTTGAATGAATTGAATATCATAAATTTGAAATTATATATGCTTCATATGCTTATCCCATGGGGAGTAATGACTTTACATATAAGAAGTACAGGTGGTAAATTTATTGAAAGTTAGCAAACATAGTATTGGTCACTTGAACAATTCACGAAAGAATATTGAAGGAAGAGAGATTTCACATATAAATATACTATCTTGGACATCTTCTATGATTGTGAGCCCCATTAATTATTTTCAAACTTGAGCAAATTAGTTGAAGTTGGGCAAGGAAGACAACATAATGAGTTATGCTTGGGTATATTTGTATAGAAGTTATATTGTTATGGATCCTCCAACATGTGGTGCTTGCTATTTAGAATCTTTTGCTAGCCTAAATTTCTGTACTAAGCGGGAATACTGCTTGTGCATCCAAATTCCTTGAACCAAGTTTCTTCCATGGGTGTCCACCATATCTACCTATATGCGGTATTTACCTGCTGTTCCAAGTAAATTTGCATGTGCCAAACTCTAAACCTTCAAATAATAATCTATTTTGTATGCCCGAATCGCTCATGTAGGGACTAGGGGTTGTCAGTATCTTCCATGCGAGGTGGGTTATTCTCACGATGAGTGTTTATTCACTTATCATTCACGAGAGAGTGGCTGGTAATTGGGATGCCTAGTCCTATGATCAAAAGATCAAAAAAAATTGCAAATAAATTAAACAAATCTCCCCCGAGATTGTTGATAGTTGGACGGTACCTGTTGTTTCGAACCAGCCGTGGAATGTGATTGTTGGTGGAGGGGAGTAAAATCTTTACCTTTTTGTTTGGGAACCGCCTATAATGTATCAAGTATGGAAGATATTGGGAACTCTTGGTTGTTATGTTGACAATGAAAGCATACCTCTCAAAATTATTTTCATCTCTGTTTTAAAAGCTTCGAGCTCTGGCACCTCTGCAAATCTCTGCTTCCCTCTGCGAAGGGCCTATCTTTTACTTTTATGCAAGAGTCAGTAGTATTCCTTCTCATTCCAACCTACTCTTTAGTTGGCAAGCAACATGTGATGGGGAAATATCTAAGCATATATGGCCATTCAAATATATTTGATCATGAATTATTATTGTTGACAATTATCTATATGATAAGTAAGTTGGGAGGCGAAACATTAAGCCCCTATCTTTCTCTGTGTTCAATGAATGCTATTTGTTCTAATAATATGCTTTGAGTGGTAGCAATCATGGAAGACTATATGATAGTTGAGTATGTGGGATTTGCTAAATCAAAGCTCATACATAGACCCTTCCTGAAAATAAGATGAATTGCAATTGTTTGATGACTGAGAACATAGTTTGTTAGTTTTCAAGAAAGTTTATGGTCTATGCTTTAAAATGTGAATAGCTTGTTACTTGATCATGAAAAACTTTATGATATGAGCCATTGTTATGATATATAATGATGCTAGAAAAAGTGATTGAAATTGTCATTGATCAAACTTGTGCACTTGATAGCATTCCACGTCAAAAATTCTGTTTTTATCATTTACCTACTCGAGGACGAGCAGGAATTAAGCTTGGGGATGCTTGATACGTATCCAATGTATCTATAATTTTTGATTGTTCCATGCTATTATATTATCTATCTTGGATGTTTTATATGCATTTATATGCTATTTTATATGATTTTTGGGACTAACCTATTAACCTAGATCCCAGTGCCAGTTTCTGCTTTTTCCTTGTTTTTGAGTTTTGCAGAAAAGGAATATCAAACGGAGTCCAAATGAGCTAAAAATTTAAGGTGATTTTTTATGGACCAGAAGAAGCCCCCGAAGCAAAGGAGTTGGGCCAGAAGAGCCACGAGGCCTCCACAAGGGTGGAGGGCACGCCCACCCCCCTAGGGCGTGCCTTCCGTCCTTGTGGGCTCCTCGTGGACCCCCCTGACGTGGAACCGATGCCAAAAATTCCTATAAATACAGAAACCCCTGAAATGAAACCTAGATCGGGAGTTCCGCCCGCCGCAAGCCTCTGTAGCCACGAAAAACCAATCGGGAGCTTGTTACGGCACCCTGCCGGAGGGGAAACCATCACCGGTGGCCATCTTCATCATCCCGGCACCCTCCATGACAAGGAGGGAGTAGTTCACCCTCGGGGCTAAGGGTATGTACCAGTAGCTATGTGTTTTATCTCTCTATCTCTCTCTCTCTCGTGTTCTTGATTTGGCACTATCTTGATGTACCGCGAGCTTTGCTATTATAGTTGGATATTATGATGATTCTCCCTGCTACCTCTTGAGCTTGCGTTGGTTTTTCCCTTGAAGAGGAAAGGGTGATGCAGCAAAGTAGTGTAAGTATTTCCCTCAGTTTTGAGAACCAAGGTATCAATCCAGTAGGAGACAACGCGCAAGCCACCGAATACCTGCACAAACAAACACCAACCTTGCACCCAACGCGATAAAGGGGTTATCAATCCCTTCACGGTTATTGGCAACGTGAGATCTGATAGAGATAGATAAACGGTAAAGTAATATTTTTGGTATTTTTGGTTTATGGAACGAAAAGTAAAAGATTGTAAAGAAAGTAAATCGGAAACTAGAATTGTAGATCGAAAACTTATATAATGGAAAATAGACCAGGGGGCCATAGGTTTCACTAGAGGATTCTCTCAAGATAGAAAATATTACGGTGGGTGAACAAATTACCGCCGAGCAATTGATAGAAAAGCGCAAAGTTATGACGATATCTAAGGCAATGATCATGAATATAGGCATCACGTCCATGTCAAGTAGACCGAAATGATTCTGCATCTACTACTATTACTCCACACATTGACCGCTATCCAGCATGCATCTAGAGTATTAAGTTCATAAAGAACGGAGTAACGCCTTAAGCAAGATGACATTATGTAGTGGAATTAACTCAAGCAATATGATGAAAACCCCATATTTTTATCCTTGATGGCAACAATACAATACGTGCCTTGCTGCCCCTACTGTCACTGGGAAAGGACACAGCAAGACTGAACCCAAAGCTAAGCACTTCTCCCATTGCAAGAAAAAACAATCTAGTTGGCCAAACCAAATCGATAGTTCGAAGAGACTTGCAAAGATATCAAATCATGCATATAAGAATTTAGAGAAGATTTAAATAATATTCATAGATAAGCTGATCATAAATCCACAATTCATCGGATCTCGGTAAACACACCGCAAAAGAGTATTACATCGAATAGATCTCCATGAACATCGAGGAGAACTTTGTATTGAGAATCAAAGAGAGAGAATAAGCCATCTAGCTACTAGCTATGGACCCGTAGGTCTGAGGTAAACTACTCACGCTTCATTGGAGAGGCAATGGTGTTGATGTAGAAGCCCTCCTTGATCGAATCACCCTCCGACAGGATGCTGGAAAAGGCCCCAAGATGGGATCTCAACGGTACAGAAGGTTGTGGCGGTGGAAAAGTGGTTTCGTGGCTCTCCTGGAAGTTTTTGGGGTATACGTGTATATATAGGAGGAAGATCTAGGTCAGGGGTCACCGAGGGGCCCACAAGGTTGGGGGCACGCCCTACCCCACTGGGCGCACCCTCCACCCTTGTGGCCGCCACGTGGCTCTTCTGACTTGCACTCCAAGTCTCCTGGGTGTCTTCTGGTCCAAGAAAAATCATTGCGAAAGTTTTATTCTGTTTGGACTCCGTCTGGTATTCCTTTTCTGCGAAACTCTAAAACAAGGAAAAAAACAGAAACTAACACTGGGCTCTAGGTTAATAGGTTAGTCCCAAAAATCATATAAACTAGCACATTAATGCACATAAAACATCCAGAACAGATAATATAATAGCATGGAATAATCAAATATTATAGATACGTTGGAGACGTATCACTCCCCCTCTACCTTCTTGTAATGGATTGAGTTTTCCCTTTGAAGTTATCTTATCGGATTGAGTCTTTAGGTATTTGAGAACACTTGATGTATGTCTTGGATGCGCTTATCTGTGGTGACAATGGGATATTCACGTGATCCACTTGATGTATGTTTTGGTGATCAACTTGCGGGTTCTGTGACCTTGTGAACTTATGCATAGGGGTTGGCACAAGTTTTTGTCTTGACTCTCCGCTAGAAACTTTGGGGCACTCTTTGAAGTTCTTTGTGTTGGTTTGAATAGATAAATCTGAGATTGTGTGATGCATATCGTATAATCAAACTCGCAGATACTTGTGGTGACATTGGAGTATCTACGCGACATTAGGGTTTTGGTTGATGTGTATCTTAAGGTGTTATTTTAGTACGAACTCTAGGGCTATTTGTGACACTTATAGGAATAGCCCAATAGATCGATCAGAAAGAATAACTTTGAGGTGGTTTCATACCCTACAATAATCTCTTCGTTTGTTCTCTGCTATTAGTGACTTTGGAGTGACTCTTTGTCGCATGTTGAGGGATTGTTATATGATCTAATTATGTTATCATTGTTGAGAGAACTTGCACTAGTGAAACTATGAACCCTAGGCCTTGTTTCGAAGCATTGCAATACCATTTTCGCTCACTTTTGTTACTTGCTACCTTGCTGTTTTTATATTTTCAGATTACAAAAACCTATATCTACCATCCATATTACACTTGTATCACCATCTCTTCGCCGAACTAGTGCACCTATACAATTTACCATTGTATTGGGTGTGTTGGGGACACAAGAGACTCTTTGTTATTTGCTTGCAGGGTTGTTTGAGAGATACCATCTTCATCCTACGCCTCCTATGGATTGATAAACCTTAGGTCATCCACTTGAGGGGAATTTGCTACTGTCCTACAAAACTCTGCGCTTGGAGGCCCAACACGAGTCTACAAGAAGAAGGTTGCGTAGTAGACATCATTCACCATTGCGTTTGCCTTCTCCAAACCCTTCCCTTTACCTATGCAATGTTTTACATTCCGCTGCTATACTCTTAGAATTACATGTGTAGGTTGATTGGTTGACTTGTCATAATTGCTAAAATCTGTCCACGACTAAAATTGGGAAAAGAAAAGATTTTTATTTGGTCAAGTAGTCTAATCACGCCACTCTAGACATACTTCCGATCCTACAGCCCTATTGTCGAGCGAGCTCGGTCGTGCTACCGGGTGCGAGATGAGCTTGGTCCTAGTGCCGAGCGCGAGACGAGCGATGGATCGCAGCCGGGGGATGGCCGACCCTTCAATGAAGGTAGCGACCAGAAGAAGGTCCTCTATATCTCTCAAACAACCTAGTTGAGAAATTTGCCCCTGGGCTTATCAAATGTTTCTACTGTTCTGATTTTTTTTCTTTTTCGAAAAGGAGGAACACCCCTGGCCTCTCCATCTGCACGATGCATGCATCCCTTTTATTAATTATGCACAAAGATCTAACAAAGTAATACAACAATAAGTCTGAAGCCACCATCTCGGCAACATCTGTCGCTACTCCTATCCGCTTGATGAAGGGGTATCGAAAGTCTGAGCCAAATACCAAACAGACCTCACACCAAAGCCTAACATCTAAAGCCGGAGGCCCAAACTAAGCCATTGCCCGGGTCTGGGGCACACACCGGCGCACTCATAGAGGCCGTCGTTGCCGTCTTCCACCGATCCATCTTTAGAGCAGGTACTGGCGCACCGACCTTGCCAGGCCTGTCGTCGATGCACCCACGGCGCCAGACAACGCCTCCTTCCTACGCACGTCCATCATCACAAATCTGTCGCCGAGACCCTGCAGTGCCATGACATCGACGCATCACATAAAATGCCACTCAACCGTTGAAACCGTCCACTAGTCCCTCGAGTCAATGCACACCTCCAAGGATGACGCCCCCAAGGGGGTAACGGCACAAGAGCGTCGCCGTCATCCGATCGTCTGATCTAGGGTTTCCCCTAGAGGTAGCGGAGGGAGTCTGGAGCTCCTCCTCGGCGATGTCTTCAAGAAGTAGACGACACATGAAGCGCCGTCATCCCCGGCTTTAGCAATAGCTGAAAGCAGGTTTTCACTCGGATCTGCTACACGAATCTCCGGTGTGTGCACCGGACCGCCGCCTTCGAACAGCCATCGGCACAACCCCAAGCGCCTCCACGGCTTGGGCCGGTCAGCCCTGCCACACCTCATCGGCACAGCCAGGCCACCGTATCCCATGGAGCCGCTGGCCACCCCCAAGCCAGCCGCCTCCATCACCGATTGGATCTGGGCAAGGGCTTCCAGATCCGCCACCAGATGTCTGCACCCACCGGTGCTTCCCAGATCGCACGCGAGAGAAGACTCCGCCGGCGAGATGAGGGCGTGGGAAGGGGCCGAACTTGGGGACAACTTGAATCCCCGCGGCGCTGACGTAGAGAGGAGCCCTCGCACCCCCACCCGCATGCCAGGAGAGGAGAGCCCCCCGCCGCCTACACTACGAGGACTTTGCTGGTGGCGCTCGTCGGCGGCGGCGAGGGGAGTGGCGGCGGGGATGGGGAACCCTAGTTGGCAGCGGTGTTCTCCCCGGTCGCCCGCAGGGGAGGCGACATGGATTATCTCTGATAAATTAAACTTTTTATCTTTGAGGTTTTTTAGGGATACTTTTTATCTTTTGAGGTGAACGGGCACGGTAACGCACGTGTTCATGGTCTAGTTATGACATACAAGTCCAATAAACTTGATAGTCTGGTAGTGAATACTTGTTTGGAGAAGTATATGTACTACGTGCTTAAAAAATCTACTCATGCAAGCTTTGATCAGCATGTTATGACCGGCGTCTCATATAGCTGGCGGAGGCCCAATGGCAAGTCCAATAGCCGGCTTAGCCCAACTTATCTTTATTTTTATTAGCACTTCGAGGATTATATAAACACTTGTAAGGCCACCTTTTGGAATTAAGCAATAAGTCATAACTATTGCCTGGCTCCCTTCAGGAGCCGGAACCCTAAAACCCTAGACGCCTCCTGCCTCCTCCTCCTCTCGCCGCGCTGCCACAGCGCCGACTCACCGCCGCCCACGCCCCGCCCCTCGCCATCCTCCCTTCCATCCCTACAACCTAAGGGCTAGAGCTGGTAGGATCCCAGCTCCTATCAATCTGGTATCAGCTGTCTCGGGATCAATCATGTTTGCACCTCTTCCCACCACCACGCTTCCGCCGCAGCCGACCACCACCTCGCCGCCGGTCACCTCCGCGGCTGGGGCACCGTCCTTGTCGGGGCCGATGTCTTCCACCACCTGGACGCCACCGTTCGCCACCCCCCGTCGTCTACACCCCGGAGGAGATAATGGCTGTCCTCCGGGACCTTGATACGTACATTTTGCATCATGTTTTCTTACTGTTATTTATGCTGTTTTTATCCATAATAATGCTTTTTGGAGAAATTCTAATGCTTTTCTCTCATAATTTGCAAGGTACACACCAAGAGGGAGAATTCCGGCAGCTGGAAATCTGGACCTGGAAAAGCTACGTCAGGCTACCTATTCTGCACAACTCCAAACAAGCTGAAACTTCACGGAGATTTTTATGGAATATTTAAGAATTATTGGAGCAAATAACTACTAGAGGGGGCCCACCAGGTGGGCACAACCCACTTGGGTGCGCCAGGCAGCCCAGGCGCGCCCTGGTGGGTTGTGCTCACCCAGGCCCACCTCCAGTGCCCATCTTCTGGTATATAGGTCATTTTGACCTAGAAAATAAAGGGAGGAATTTCGGGATGGAGTGCCACCATCTCGAGGCGGAACTTGGGCAGGAGCACTTTTGCCCTCCGGCGGAGCGATTCCGCCGGGGGAACTTCCCTACTGGAGGGGGAAATCATCGTCATCATCATCACCAACAACTCTCCCATCTTGGGGAGGGCAATCTCCATCACATCTTCAACATCACCATCTCATCTCAAACCCTAGTTCATCTCTTGTGTTCAATCTTGTAACCGGAACTATAGATTGGTGCTTGTGGGTGACTAGTAGTGTTGATTACATCTTGTAGTTGATTACTATATGGTTTATTTGGTGGAAGATTATATGTTCAGATCCATTATGCTCTTTAATACCCCTCTGATCATGAGCATGATTATTATTTGTGAGTAGTTACTTTTGTTCTTGAGGTCACGGGATAAATCATGTGAATTTTATATGTGTTCGATATTTTGATAGTATGTATGTTGTTATTCCCTTAATGGTGTCATGTGAACGTCGACTACATGACTTTTCACCATATTTGGGCCTAAGGGAATGCATTGTGGAGTAGCAATTAGATGATGGGTTGCGAGAGTGACAGAAGCTTAAACCCCAGTTTATGCGCTATTCCGTAAGGGGCCGATTGGATCCAAAAGTTTAATGATATGGTTTGAATTTATTCTTAATACTTTTCCCGTAGTTGCGGATGCTTGCGGGAGGGTTAATCATAAGTAGGAGGTTCGTTCAAGTAAGAACATCACCTAAGCACTGGTCCACCCACATATGAAATTATCAAAGTAGCTTACACAAATTAAACCAACATGATGAAAGTGACTAGATGAAATTCCCGTGTACCCTCAAGAACGCTTTGCTTATCATAAGAGACCGTTTTGGCCTGTCCTTTGCCTCAAAAGGATTGGGCTACCTTGCTGCACTTTTTTTACTACTATCGTTACTTGCTCATTACAAATTATCTTGCAATCAAACTACTCTGCTACTTACAATTTCAGCACTTGCAGACATTACCTTGCTAAAAACCACTTGCCATTTCCTTCTGCTCCTCGTTGGGTTCGACACTCTTACTTATCGAAAAGAGATACAATTGATCTCCTATACTTGTGGGTCATCAAGGCTATTTTCTGGCGCTATTGCCGGGGAGTGAAGCGCCTTTGGTAAGTGGAATTTGGTAAGGAAACATTTATATAGTGTGCTGAAATTTATTGTCACTTGTTACTATGGAAAACAATCCTTTGAGGGGTTTGTTCGGGGTATCTTCACCTCGTCCAGAACCAAAATAAGCTACCCCTCAACCTACTGCACCTACTAAAAATATTGAATATGAAATTCCTTCGGGTATGATAGTACACCTGCTAGCTAATCCTTATGCTGGAGATGGAACCGAACATCCTGATATGCACTTGATATATGTAGAACAAATTTGTGGATTGTTCAAGCTTGCAGGTTTACCCAGGGATGAAGTTATGAATTTTTTTCCCTTTATCTTTGAAGGTAAAAGCATTGGCATGGTATAGGCTATGCGATGATATTGGATCATGGAATTGGAATTGTTTGAAATTGGAGTTCCACCAAAAAATTTATCCTATGCATCTAGTTCATCGTGATCAGAATTATATATATAATTTTTGGTCTCGTGAAGGAGAAAGCGTCGCTCTAGCTTGGGGGAGGCTTAAGTCAATGTTATATTCATGCCCCAATCATGAGCCCTCAAGAGAAATTATTATCCAGAACTTTTATGCTCGGCTTTCTCGTAATGATCAAACCATGCTTGATACTTCTTGTGCTGGTTCTTTTATGAAGAAGACTATTGAATTCCGGTGGGATCTTTTGGAAAGAATTAAATGCAACTCTGAAGATTGGGAACTCAACGAAGGTAAAGAGTCAGGTATTAAACTTAAGTATGATTGTGTTAAATCTTTTATGGATACCGATGCTTTTGAAAAGTTTAGCACTAAATATGGACTTGACTCTGAGATAGTAGGCTCCTTTTGTGAATAATTTGCTACTCATGTTGAAATCCCTAAATAGAAGTGGTTTAAATATCACCCACCTATTAAAGAAGAAATTAAAGAACCGGTACCAGTTAAAGAAGAAACTATACTTTATAATGTTGATCCAGTTGTTCCTTCTGCTTATATAGAGAAACCACCTTTCCCTTTTAGGATAAAGGAGCATGCTAAAGTTTCAACTGTGGTTAACAAAAGCTATATTAGAACACCTAAACCTGATGAACAAATTAAAGTAGAACCTAGTATTGCTATGGTTAAAGATCTCTTGGAAGAAGATATGGATGGGCATGTTATTTACTTTTGTGAAGAAGCTGCTAGAATTGCCAAACTTGATAAAAAGGATAAACATAGACCTGTTGTTGGCATGCCCGTCATCTCAATTAAAATAGGAGATCACTGTTATCATGGTTTATGTGACATAGGTGCTAGTGTGAGTGCTAATCCTTACACCTTATATTTTGAAATTATGAATGACATAGCACCCGCGGAGATAGAAGAAATAGACGTTACTATTAAACTTGCTAATAGAGACACTATATCACCTATTGGGATAGTTAGAGATGTTGAAGTCTTGTGTGGGAAAATAAAATACCCCACTGATTTTCTTGTTCTTGGTTCCCCACAAGATCACTTTTGTCCCATTATCTTTGGTAGACCTTTCTTGAACACCGTTAATGCAAGAATAGATTGTGAGAAACAAACTGTCGGTGTTAGTTTTGGTGATGAATCTCATGAGTTTAAAGGGCATTAGTCCCACTCTATGTCAGCACAAAATTAATATGGAACCTGACGCTAAACCCGTTGTTGATCACCAACGTCAGTTAAATCCTAAGATGAAAGAAGTGGTAAGAAAGGGAATATTAAAACTTTTGGAAGCAGGTATAATCTATCCCATAGCTGATAGTAGATGGGTAAGTCCTGTTCATTGTGTCCCTAAGAAAGGAGGTATAATTGTTGTTCCTAATGATAAGAATGAACTTATTCCACAAAGAATTGTTACAGGCTATAGGATGGTGATTGATTTTAGAAATTAAACAAAGCAACTAGAAAAGATCATTACCCTCTGCCTTTTATTGATCAAATGCTTGAAAGATTAACTAAGCACACACACTTTTGCTTCCTTGATGGATATTCTGGCTTTTCACAAATACCTGTTTCTCAACCTGATCAAGAAAAGACCACTTTTACTTGTCCTTTTGGAACCTATGCTTATAGATGTATGCCTTTTGGTTTATGTAATGCACCTACTACCTTTCAAAGATGTATGACTGCTATATTCTCTGATTTTTGTGAAAAGATTGTTGAGGTTTTCATGGATGACTTTTCTTTTTATGGGAAGTCTTTTGATGATTGTTTAAGCAATCTCGATCGAGTTTTGCAGAGATGCGAACAAACAAATCCTGTCTTGAATTGGGAGAAGTGCCACTTTATGGTTAATGAAGGCATTGTCTTGGGTCATAAAATTTCTGAAAGAGGTATTGAAGTGGACAAAGCTAAGGTTGATGCAATTGAGAAAATTCCATGTCCTAAAGATATAAAAGGAATTCGTAGTTTCCTAGGTCATGCTGGTTTCTATAGGAGATTTATGAAAGACTTTTCTAAAATTTCTAGGCCTCTCACTAGTCTTTTACACAAGGATATTCCTTTTGTTTTTGATGATGATTGTTTAGAAGCCTTTGAAACACTCAAGAAAGCCTTAATTTCTGCACCTATTGTTCAACCACCTGATTGGAACTTGCCTTTTGAAATTATGTGTGATGCTAAGTGATTATGCTGTTCTAGGACAAAGAGTTGATAAGAAACTTATTGTAATTCATTATGCTAGTAAAACTCTAGATAGTGCTCAAAGAAACTATGCTCCTACTGAAAAAGAATTCTTAGGAGTGGTGTTTGCTTGTGATAAGATTAGGCCCTATATTGTTGATTCCAAAGTAACTGTTCACACAGACCATGCTTCTATTAAATATCTTATGAAAAAGAAAGATGCTAAAGCTAGACTTATTCGATGGGTTCTCTTATTACAAGAATTTGATTTACATATCATTGATAGAAAAGGAGCTGAGAACCCAGTAGCTGATAATTTATCTAGGCTTGAAAATGTGCTTGATGACCCACTACCTATTGATGATAGTTTTCCTGACGAGCAGTTAGCTGCAATAAATGTTGCTCATAATACTCCTTGGTATACTTTTGGGATGACCCACATCTTTATAAAGGAGTAGATGGTATTATTAGACGTTGTGTACCTGAGCATGAACAGGGACAAATCCTATGGAAATGTCACTCCGAAGCTTATGGAGGGCATCATGCTGGAGATAGAACTGCTCATAAGGTATTGCAGTCTGGATTTTATTGGCCTACTCTCTTCAAGGATGCCCGTAAGTTCGTCTTATCTTGTGATGAGTGTCAAAGAATAGGTAATATCGGTAAGCGTCAAGAAATGCCTATGAATTATTCACTTGCTGTTGAACCATTTGATGTTTGGGGATTTGATTACATGAGACCTTTTCCTTCTTCAAATGGGTATACACATATTTTGGTTGCTGTTGATTATGTTACTAAATGGGTAGAAGCTATTCCAACCAGTAGTGCTGATCACAACATCTCTATTAAAATGCTTAAGGAAGTTATTTTCCCAAGGTTTGGAGTCCCTAGATATTTAATGACTAATGGTGGTTCACACTTTATTCATGGTGCTTTTCGTAAAATGCTTGCCAAGTATGATGTTAACCATAGAATTGCATCACCCTATCATCCTCACTCTAGTGGTCAAGTTGAACCTAGCAATAGAGAAATAAAATTAATTTTGCAAAAGACTATCAATAGGTCCAGGAAGAATTGGTCTAAGAAATTAGATGATGCACTTTGGGCTTATAGAACAGCATATAAAAATCCTATGGGTATGTGTCCTTATAAAATGGTTTATGAAAAAGCTTGTCATTTGCCTCTTGAGTTAGAACATAAAGCATTTTGGGCAGTCAAAGAACTCAACTACGATTTCAAACTTGTTGGTGAAAAGAGGTTATTTCATATTAGCTCTCTAGATGAATGGAGAACCCAAGCTTATGAAAATGCAAAATTGTTCAAAGAAAAAGTTAAAAGATGACATGACAAAAGAATCTAAAAGCGTGAGTTTAAAGTCGGAGAATATGTTCTTTTGTACAACTCTCGTTTTAGATTCTTTGCAGGAAAACTCCTCTCAAAATACGAAGGCCCATATGTCATCGAGGAGGTTTACCGGTCTGGAGCCATCAAAATAAATAATTCCGAAGGTACTAACCCGAAGGTTGTCAATGGACAATGAATAAAACATTATATCTCAGGTACGCCCATTAATGTTGAAAGTAATATTATCCAAACTTTGACATCGGAAGAACACATAAAAGAGTCCTTCCGGAAGACTCCAGAATCGTGAAAGTAAGGAGGTACGTGATACGGTAAGTAAACAGACTCCTAAAAATCTACAAAAATATTTTTTTATCAGTTTTTGAATATTTAAGAATTTAGGAAATAAATAAACTTCCAGGAAGCATCCTCTGTTGGGCACAAGACACGAGGGCGCGCCGCCTGGCGTGCCCACGTGGGTTGTGCCCACCTGGGACACCTCCCGGACTCCGTTTTTCTTTCGTATGCTTGTCCACCAAGATTAAAAAAATCTATATATACTTCCCGAACCTGTTAACCTCCGTATCGCGGAGAAATCCTCTGTTCTCTTTTCTTACTGTTTCCGGTCAGATTTATCAAGCCAGGCATCATGTCCTCCTACTCCTCCAACAACATGGAGGAAGATGCTTGGCTGATGAAGATCGAGACGAAGAGGGAGGAGCCTACGGACGCCGTCAAGGGAGACAAGGGCAAGGAATCTACCTTGGATCCATCCCCGGTGGCAGCACAAGCATTGCTGGCTGAAGAAGAGGAAGAAGATATCCTTAAGCCCTACCTTACTCATCTTACTCCTGCTGAGATTGAAGCTTTTCACGTCATTGAAATAGTTTGCACACAAAATAAGTATCTCACTCGCGAAAATATTCTGCATCAAGAGCATATCATCCATCTCCGGAGCGTCATCCCTCGGTTGGAGAATCTCTTGATCCTTAAGGACAGGATCGCTTCATCATCACCATCAAAAGAGAATGGAGTATCGGGTATGGGCACTCCCCTTGGTTTCCTCCAAGCTTGGGGGAGGTGCCCCAGTATCGTATCATCCCACTATCTTTTTGCTTTTACTTATTTTAGTTCGATCTTTTTGCTTTCGATGAATAAAAGTTAGTTCGATCCTTTCTTCCTTGAGAGTTTGCTTAGTGATCTATCCTTGTAATCACGTGCAAGTCATATAATACAGTTTAGTGTGAGTTTTTGCTTTCTTTACTCTCATGTTGCAAATAAAGAAAAGAGAAAGGAAATAAATAAAAGAAAAGAAACAAATCAAGAAGATCATATACTAATCCTATGGTAGGTGATGGCACCACATAAGGAAAAGTATAAGTAGAAAATTTTATTAGAGATTGACAAACATAGCACTAGTCAATGATGTAACTCATGAAAGAATTAATAAGGGAAGAGAAGATTCACATATAAATATACTATCCTAGAAATCTTTTGTGATTGTGAGCCCTCATCAAAATAGTATATGCCAAAATTGTTGACGTTGGACAAGGAAGACAACGTAATGATTTATGCTTGCTCATATTCACATAGAAGTCATATTGTCATGGATCCTTTAACATGTGGTGCTTGCCCCTATCTTTGCTAGCCAAAAATTCCACACTAAGTAGAGATATTACTTGTGCATCCAAAAACCCTTAAACCCAAATCCTATTTTCAAGAGTCCACCATACCTACCTAGGGATTGAGTAAGATCCTTCAAGTAAGTTGTCATCGGTGCAATAAGGCAATAAAAATTGCTTCTAAAAGTGTGAGATCATTTAGTGTAAGAGAAAATTGAGCATTGTACGAACTTGGATGGCAAAGAATAAAAGCGACAGACTGCATAATAAAGGTTGTCATCTTAAGGGGCAATTCAACGTGACGTTCTTTTGCACTAAGGGATTGAGCATACAAACATATAAGCGCATGGCAACCTCTGCTTCCCTGTGCGAAGGGCCTATATTTTACTTTTATGTATTTACTTTTATGCAAAGAGTCAAAGTTTTCCTTCTATTCCCTTCTATTTTTCTCCTTTGGCAAGCATCATGTGGTGAGGAAAGATCTAGGCACATATGTCCAGTTGAATATGGGTGGCATGAGTTATTATTGTTGACATCACCCCTTGAGGTGAGTACGTTGGGAGGCGAAACCATAAGCCCCTATGTTTCTATGAACTACTAGGAAAATGCTTATAGACAGAAGTTTAGCAGTAGCGCCTGTGCAAGCACCCACACTACTGGTATTTACCAGTAGCGCCTGGTACAAAACACACTACTACTACTAAATAACATCAGCGTTTGTTAGCTTGGGCCGTGCTACTGTTACATGGGCCGCAGGGCAAAAATACTAGCCCACTTACCTGTAGCGTTTGTTTTGAACGGGCGCTATAGCTGGTGGGCTTAGCAGTAGCGCCGACCTCTACCCAGCGCTACTACTAGAGGAAAAGAAAATCGGTCCGCGCGCCCCCCGCACCCCCTCACTCTCACATCGATCCCCTCCGCCTGACGGCGCCACTGCGGTTAGGGTTCCTCCCCGGCCGCTCACCCCCGCCGATGGCGCTGTGCGCCGCCACCACGCGCTGTCGCCTCTCGCCTCCTCCGATGCTCCGGCCCCATAAGTCCCCCTCAATCTCCTCCTCCCTGCGCACGCCACCACTAGGCTCCGATCGATTCGCCGCGGTGGCTCGCCATGTTTTGGGATTTCGCGTGGGGGAAAGGGATTTAGGGATTGCACGGTGGCTCCACGCTTCGATGCGACGTGTTCCAGTCTTCTTTCCTCGCGTGATTGGGGAGAGAGTAGAGAGAGGGGTTAGGTGAGAGAAGTAGAGGCTTTCTGTTGCTCACCGAAACTTGGGTTTGAATTCTTGATTAGTAGTTTAGCACATATATGAACACCACCGGTTGTTGGAACTAATCCAGTTGCACAAGTTTGGTCAGCCAAACTTGGTCAAATCCAGCAGATAGAAAAGGAAGCGGGTAGAGGCGGGAGGGGGGGATTGAGGCTTGGTTTCTTCTTCCTTGGCTGCTGTCCCTGGAGCAGTGGCGGCGGTGCCTAGTGTTCTAGGGTTTAGAGAGGGGTTCTCTCTCTCGTCCTACCTTGGCTTTTGTTTAGTGTTGCTCCGCTCGATGAAGGGGAGGGGCCGCAAAGGCGCAGACCAGGCCTGAGTTGGGCTAGAGCAGGCATATTAGATAGAGGCCAGAGCAGTTGATGCAAAGGGAAGCATGCACTTGCAGTCTTGTTTCATTGCCTTTTAGGAGTAGTAGGAGGTTAGCCGGTGACGGCATCAATCCACCAGCACCCAGCCATTAATGGAATGATGGACCCAAATCGCTATCCGTCTGATGTTGTTAGTGAGCCCATTTTTGGTAAATTTCAGAAAAAGAAAACGCAGAGAGACAGAGAGTTGTATCTGATCTAAGGGGGGGGGGTGTTTGCCTTTTATAGTGTTAATTATTGTGCATCTGATGCCAAAGGTGGAATGGATGTTTACTTATTGTGTTTTGTGAATCTTGTGCCGTGCTGTTTTGAAAGATTCTAAGCTGGTTCAACTTTTGGATGTGGGAATAGATAAAGTGTTCCCCTAGATTGATCCACTTAGTTCAGTTGTCCTTGATGAGGATGGAAGTATTTTTACCCTCGTGTTAGGGCTGGGAGTTGTCCTTGATGAGGATGGAAGAGTTATTGCTCTTCTTTGCCATGCTTGCAGAGATAATGCATAATTGATATTTGTGCAAATAAATGGTATTTTATCTATTGATGATCTTATTGCTGCCTTATAGCTGCCTCGATTAATGTGTGAATAAATGGTATTTTATCTACTAATAATGCAGAATTAGGCTATTTTTGAACTACTTTTGCTTGTCTGCTTGCGCAATAATGGCAATATGCCATTTATCTTATTATTAGGCTCTATTTGGGTTAGATGATCTCTATTAGGTTATTGTCTGAACTGAACTACAATTTAGTTGTTATTTTGCTTGCCATGTGAACCTAATGTGTATTCTCTATGATGTGAACCTGATGTGTATATTATTCAAAACCTGATGTGTATTGAAAACTTTATGTTTACTTTTTGGATCGTTAATCCTTTAATCATATTGCTTTAGGGAAATGGCGCCACCATCACCACCACCATGTCGACGGTGCAAGTCAAGGTGCGCCAGCAGCCTTGCAACTGGCACGCTGTTCGGCATCTACTTCGAGTCTAGTTTTCTTCATGCGGCGGTAATAAATTATATGAAACTAGTAACCACTATTTTGTTTTTAGTGTTATTGGCATTAATGCATCGTGTATATATCATTTTGCCTTTTGTACACAGATCGTCCCATGCAATGTGAGGTCGGAATTCAACAAGCTGACCGGAGACTTTGTGACCTTTGAGGCTCCTGGGGGACCCTACCCTATGGAGGTCGAGAAAGGACGAAATATGACGCAGGTGGGAGGAGATGGATGGGTCCGTTTCATCGCCCACATGCGTATCACCTGTGGTGAGTTGATCAGCTTCTCCTTCAGAGCAGAAAGACCCAAGCTGGCCGTCATTTATGTCAACAAAGCAGAAGATGATGAAGATGATGACGACCCACTTGATGAAGCCATCGTAGCTCAAAGAATGAGGTTGAGCGAGGAGGAGGTGTGCAACCTATGGGACATCATTCCGCCACGTGCTGACTTCGTCGGGGTGCCATTCGTGACCCCCCTGACAAGTACCATGGTTGATCGGCATGTCATGGTATGTTGCATTTACTGTAGTAATTTGATGATATGCTTTATTGTTATACTTAGTGTAGAGTCCGATGATATATATGCTTAGGTGAATCTTATATGCTTAGTGAATCTTATATGCTTTATTGTTAAACTTAGTGTAGAGTCCGATGATATATATGCTTAGTGAATCTTATATGCTTTATTGTTATACTTAGTGTAGAGTCCGATGATATATATGCTTAGTGAATCTTATATGCTTAGTGAATCCGATGATCTATATGCTTAGTGAATCTGATGATATATATGCTTTATTGTTATACTTAGTGTAGAGTCCGATGATATATATGCTTAGTGAATCTTATATGCTTAGTGAATCTTATATGCTTAGTGAATCCGATGATCTATATGCTTAGTGAATCCGATGATATATATGCTTTATTGTTATACTTAGTGTAGAGTCTGATGATATATATGCTTAGTGAATCCGATGATCTATATGCTTAGTGAATCCGATGATATATATGCTTCGTGTAGAATCCAAAGAACTGTTAATAGTGTAGAATCCATATATACTTATTAGTAAAATTCATGCTTAGTAGAAATGTAGTACTGTCTTTTGATAGTGTAGAATGTGTGAGGCTACTTATTAATTGATATGTTTTTCTTATTCAGAAATTGCCAAAGAGCCTATCTGAGAGTTGTGGTATCAAGCCTGATGAAGAAGGCTCTGCTGGAATACGCCTTACCGCAAGGGGCTCCGTCACCACCTGTGCGTACGGTGTGGACACGGACGGTCGCACACACTTCAACTCAGTTGGGTGCACTACAAAAAAAGACACATCCGTGACATTTTGGGCCGAACGAATTTTTTTTCTGTCATACATATGACACTTCTATGATGGTAATTGTGACAAAACCCGGTATCATCATAGATGTGGTGGGCTCCTACTTCTATGACAAAAAATCATGACAGAAAATGGGCTTTTCGTCCTGGGCGGGCCAGAGACGCAGCTGCATGACATTCTTTGGGCCGTCCATGACGGAAAAAACCGTGGTAGAAGCGAGGGCGAGGAAAATTTCGGGGAGTTCCCGGTTACGGTGGGAGGTCGGGGGCCGAGCGATGCGCGTTTCTCTCGTACACGTACACGCGTGTGTGCGAGGCGTTGGCTCTAACTGAACCCGAGCGAGGCGTTGGGCTCTAACTGAACCCGAGCGATTGCAATGCAGGCTACACGTTACTGAACCCGAGCGATCGATCGATGGCTGTTAACTAAACCCGATCGAGCGATTCCTTCGCTACTGCTGCTAACTGAATCCGATCGATGCTGCCTCTGGGATGAACAGTGAGCGTTGCCGGGGGGGGGGGGTGGATGAATAGTGAGCGGTGGCGTTGCCTCTGGATGAATAGGACCCCGTGGTGTGGTGGACGGCTGGATGAACAGTAGACGGTGGAGGGGTGCCCGTGGAGGGGTGGTTCAACAGGACCCCGTGGTGTGGAGGGCTGGATGAACAGTAGACGGTGGAGGGGTGCCCGTGGAGGGGTGGTTGAACAGGACCCCGTGGTGTGGAGGGCTGGATGAACAGTAGACGGTGGAGGGGTGCCCATGGAGGGGTGGTTGAACAGTAGCCGGTGGAGTAGCGCGCGGTGGAGGCTGGATGAACAGGAACCCGTGGAGGCTGGAGGAGGTCGACGGTAGCCCGTGGAGGCTGGAGGAGGTCGACGGTGGAGATGAACAGTATCCCGTGGAGTCCCGTTTTGCGGTACGCCACACCCCTCCCGATGAACAGGACCCCCGTTTCGACCGTAGGAGGTCCGTTTCGTCCGTTTTGCGGTACGCCACACCCCTCCCGATCAAAAGGACCCCCGTTTCGACGGTAGGAGGTCCGTTTTGTCCGTTTTGCGGTACGCCACACCCCTCCCGATCAACAGGACCCCCGTTTCGACCGTAGGGGGTCCGTTTCCTCCATTTTGCGGTACGCCACACCCCTCCCAATCAACAGGACCCCGTTCCGAACGTAGGAGGTCCGTTTCCTCCGTTGTGCGGTACGCCAGGCCTCGTTTCCATCGCCCGTTCCGTCCAAGCCCTCCCGATGAACACGACCACGCATTCCGTTCCGACCCAGCCGGTTGGCTCCCACGCGTTCCGTTGCCTCCCGATGAACACGACGCATTCCGTTGCCTCCCAATGAACACGATGCATTCCGTTGCCTCCCCATGAACACGACGACGACGCTGTTTCTCCGTTCCGACCCAGCCATGTCAACGAGCCCTCGCCGTACGTATGCGCGAGTAGGCGTTCGAGACCCCGCCCGTATGTACACATAAGTGGCCGTATTTTCTTTCTTGCACCCTGGGCGCTGTACGTACGTGTACATGCTACGTGCGCGCCTCTACTACGACACGTGCGCGCCTCTACATCTACCAGTATATATGTACGTACACGTTCGCGACCAGAATGACAACGCTACGCACGCTTCGACCAGGTGGGTCCCGACTGTCAGGCACTTCCTTGCGTGCGAAAATGTAGCTGGTGGGTCCCAGCAGTCAGGGGGGCGCATCGTTTTGTTTTTTTGCCCGGACGCACTTCCTTGCGTGCGAAGGTGTAGCTGGTGGGTCCCAGCAGTCAGGGGGGAAACGTTTTTTTTCACGAAATACGGTGGCCCGTCCGGTGGGTCCCCGCTGTCAGGTGGAGGAATAATTATTTTGCGCGTAATAAGGAGGCACTTCCTTGCTGCGGCCGTGGACCCAGCTGTCAGCGTCTCCACGCACAGTACTCTTCCGATGGAAGTCGGTCGTTGACCACATTGACCACGCCGCGCCGAGAGCACCACGGCGGTGGACGACGGCGAGGCCTAGGAAGGGGACGACACGGAGGCAGGGAAGACTCGGCAGTTGTTTCCCACGCGGAGGGGAGTACGACTCCACGAGGGTTTACTGGTTCGTCTGCCGTCGCCGGAGAATAACAGCAGGTGTGGGTGAGTAGAGGGATGGCTAGGCCAGCGATGGGAGTACGGTGGGGCGGTGAGGCCTGCGCGGCAGCACAGCCGGCCGCGGGGAGGAGGGAGCAGGCAGTCCCGCCGGCGCTTGTTTGAGCGGCTGGAGCAGGAAGAGCAGAGATTGAAGAAGCACGACGGCCGTTGGATGGACATCCAACAGTCAGTGCTTGTGCGTCAACCTTTTTTTAGGAAAGCCTCAAATCTGTGGAAAACAGCATACAACCCATCTGCCATTATTTCTAATAATTTACAGCCCATTTGCTAATTCTTAAGGTTTTTTTGGAGCCCATATTCTTTTTGTTAGCATTACAGCCCATATTGTGGCCACGGTTAAAAAATTATACGAAATTTTGCATATTTCGGTGCGGTCCGAACTGTTTTTAATCCCGAAATTTCGACTCACATTCAAACTGATTTTAAAAATAAATGTATATCAATATAAAATCCAACAAATTCTCCACGCATAAAAATTAATGTAATTTAAAATCTTGAAATGAAAAAAAAGATATTTGAAACTAATTGCCGGTTTGATGTGTTTTAAAAATGTACAGCCCATTTCTCATTACTGATGGGCCATTTTCTCGGCCAGCCGAATGAAAGCTCTCCTCGTCTTGAAAGATTTGCAGCCCAACAGGCCTGACAAAGCGACTTACTTGGCAAATCACAAAAAACTGGGCTGTGGCCGTGGACCCAGCTGTCAGCCTCTCCACGTACAGTACTCTTCCGATGGAAGTCGTTCCTTGACCACGTTGACCACGCCGCGCGGAGAGCACCACGGCGGTGGACGACGGCGAGGCCTAGGAAGGGGACGACGCGGAGCCGGGGAAGACGCGGCAGTGGAAGCCCGCGCGGAGAGGAGTACGAGGGTTCACTGGTTCGGCTGCGGTGTGAGGCTGCCGTCGCCGCAGGGCCTGGCCAGCGATGGGAATAGTAGGGGGCGGTGAGGCCTCTACGGCAGCACAGCCGGCCACGTGAGGCAGGAGCATGCGGCACGACCGGCGCTGCTTTGGGCGGCTGGAGCAAGAAGACCAGAGGTTGAAGAAGCACTACGGCCGTTGGATGGACATCGTACGGTCACTGGAGCTAGAATCGTTCATATTGACTAAGTTGACAAAGCCCTTCGTCCCCATCAACTTAGTAGGCCCACAAGTCAGCCTCCCACCAAGGTGGGTCCCAGCTAGCCGGGGGAGTATTCATTTTTTTGTGCGTAATAAGGAGGCACTTCCGGTGGGTCCGAGCTGACAGCGGGGGGAACGTTTTTTCGCGAAATACGGTGGCCCGTCCGGTGGGTCCCAGCAGTCAGGGGGAAATGATTTTTTCGCAAAATACTGGTGGCCCGTCCGGTGGGTCCCCGCTGTCAGGTGGAGGAATAATTATTTTCCGCGTAATAAGGAGGCACTTCCTTGCGGCTGTCGTGGACCCAGCTGTCAGCCTCTCCACGTACAGTACTCTTCCGATGGAAGTCGGTCGTTGACCACATTGACCACGCCGCGCCGAGAGCACCACGGCGGTGGACGACGGCGAGGCCTAGGAAGGGGACGACGCGGAGCCGGGCAAGACGCGGCAGTGGATGCCCACGCGGAGAGGAGTACGAGCGTTCACTGGTTTCGGCTGCGGTGTGAGGCTGCCGTCGCCGCAGAATAACAGGGGGTGTGGGTGAGTGGAGGGATGGCCTGGCCAGTGGTGGGAGTAGTATGGGGGCGGTGAGGCCTCCGCGGTAGCACAGCCGGCCACGGGAGGCAGGAGCAGGCGGCACGACCGGCGCTGCTTTGGGCGGCTGGAGCAAGAAGACCAGAGGTTGAAGAAGCACTATGGCCGTTGGATGGACATCATACGGTCACTGGAGTATTGACTAAGTTGACAAAGCCCTCCGTCCCCGTCAACTTAGTAGGCCCACAAGTCAGCCCAACAATATGGTGGGTCCCAGCTAGCAGGGGGTATTCATTTTTTGGGCGTAATAAGGAGGCACTTCCTTGCGTGCGAAGATATAGCTGGTGGGTCCGACCTGTCAGCGGGGGGAACGTTTTTTTCGCGAAATACAGAGGCCCTTCCTGTGGGTCCTAGCTGTCAGGTGGAGGAATCATTATTTTGCGCGTAATAAGGAGGCATTTCCTTGCGTGCGGCCGTGGACCCAGCTGTCAGCCTCTCCACGTACAGTCCACTTCCGATGGATGTCGTTCATTGACCACGTTGACCAGGCCGCGCCGAGAGCACCAGGGCGGTGGACGACGGCGAGGCCTAGGAAGGGAACGACACGGAGCCAGGGAATACTCGGCAGTTGTTTCCCACGCGGAGGAGTACGAGGGTTTACTGGTTCGTCTGCCGTCGCCGGAGAATAACAGCATGTGTGGGTGAGTAGAGGGATGGCTAGGCCAGCGATGGGAGTACGGTGGGGCCGTGAGGCCTGCGCGGCAGCATAGCCGGCCGCGGGAGGAGGGAGCAGGCAGTCCCGCCGGCGCTTGTTTGAGCGGCTGGAGCATGAAGAGCAGAGATTGAAGAAGCACGACAGCCGTTGGATGGACATCCAACAGTCACTGCTCTCGTGTGTTGACTAAGTTGACAGGGCGTTGCGTGTGCGTCAACCTTTTTTTATGAAAGCATACGCGTCAACCTGTAGTAGGCGCACAAGTCAGCCTCAAATCTGTGGAAAACAGCATACAACCCATCTGCCATTATTTCTAATAATGTACAGCCCATTTGCTAATTCTTAAGAATTTTTTTGGAGCCCATCTTCTTTTTGTTAGCATTACACCCCATATTGTGGCCACGGTTAAAAAGTATACGAAATTTTGCATATTTCGGTGCGGTCAACTGTTTTTAATCCAGAAATATCGATTCACATTCAAACTATTTTGAAAAATAATTTATATAAATATAAAATCCAAATAATTGTCCACGCATAAAAATCAATGGAATTTAAGATCTTGTAATGAAAAAAAATTGAAACTAATTCCCGGTTTGATGTGTTTTAAAAATGTACAGCCCATTTCTGGGCAAACCGAATGAAACTCTCCTCGTCTTGAAAGATTTGCAGCCCAGCAGGGCCGATAAAGCAAGTAGGCCTTGTTTGGGTATTTCTTTAAAAAAATAGAACTGGGCTAGCCATTTTCAGCAAGAAAAAAACACAACTGGGCTCATGATGTGGTAAACATAAATAAAACCCTGGCTAGACGGGCCACAGCCCCCGCACAGCCCCGTTGTTACCCTGATCCGTCGCTAAAACTAGTATAAATAACAACTGCTTGTTCCTCAAAAAAAACTGCGCGACTTGCTGGGTCCCTGGTGTCAGCCGCTCGTAGTGTAATTCTCTCGTTTATTGACTACGTTGACAATGGCGTGAGCCCCAGATGTCCAACCATTAGGAGGAACCATATTTTTGGGCTTGTACTATAGAGGCACTTGCTTGCGTACTGCCATGACGCTGATGGGTCCCTACTGTCATCCTCTCCACGTACAGTCATCTCCTTGTTCCTCTCGGTTGTTGACGACGTTGACAACGCAAGAGGGCGGCGCACCGCGCACGGCGAGCGAACCAAGGCCGCAAGGCGGAGGACGGCGGCGAGGCCTCAGACGGAACGAACAGGAGCCGTTGAAGATGCGCCGGTCCAGTCGCATGCGGAGGGGAGTACGAGGGTTGACTGGTTCGGGCGCGGGTGCGTGTTGGGGCTGACGTTGCCGGAGAATAACAGGACGTGTGGGGGAATAGAGGGAGGGACTGGCCAACGTTGGAGGGTACGTACGGTAGGGCGGCGGAGGCGCAGCCAGCCATGGGAGGCGGGAGCAGGCGGAGCCGACGGGGTGGTTTGGTTTGGGCGGCTGGAGGAAGAAGAAGACAAGAGATAGAAGATACACGACAGATGTTGGATGTCAATCCAACGGCTGGTAGGCAGAATTGTTTGTTGAAAGTAAGTCGACACCACCTTGGATAGGCTATTTCCTCGCGTTTCCCAAATGTCAGAATCCAAATCTGTCACGGTCATGCAGCCTTTCCTATGAAAATTTACAGCCCATTTGATGTGCTAGTTCGAAATAAGTTTGTGGGTGCTGGTGGGGGCTAATCACTTGGCTTCTGTAATGCACAGTGAGCTCAAGCAGCCGGCAAGAGTGATGTTATTTCCCTTGGTTGGGATTTGTTACAATATTTCACTCTAAATTAAACGAATGGCAAGCCATTTGCCTTGTTTCAAAGAAAATATGACAGTCACAGCCGAGTTGAAAAGGGCAGGAACATCTAACTCCAGCTTACAAACTGTACAAAAGCACGAGGGTTAATTGTTCATCAGGTTTACAAAAAAAACCAGATTGAAAAGGGCAACAACATCTAACTCCAGCACTATTTTCGGCAGTCACAGTCAAATGGATCGGTCAGGTCCATAGAATGAACATCCTGGGTCGTAAAATTTACTGGATTATGACCACAATATGTTGTAAATAGAAGCCCGACACGTTCAGAAGCTCTTTTGCCCACCTGAAACTCCTTTTTTTGCTCTTCGACATACCCATCCGTCAAAACCATGCTGCTGATAAACTTAAGCCTGATGGACAATAGTAACCTCGCATTCAGCAGGAAGAATGTGACAAATCTTGTGTTTGCACGGTTGGCTACATATCGTTCTAGCGTTATTGTCTTCAATCGAATCTCATGAGAAGTGAGAAAATCCCGATGCTTACGAATCCACCGATTGGTTATAACTTTCTTACCCCGTCCTGTTGCCTAAATAGACATGAAAATTGAAAACAGTTAAGGTCTAAAAGAAGAGTGTCGAAAGAGCAACAGCTGAACGGTTAATTCTAGTACACTATATGCGGGCTTCCAATGTGCGTGAAATTATCACCTTTATATACAACTTCTCCAGACATGGAAAGCATTGCAGCAAGCCAATAATCTTGTTCAGATCAAAACTATTCATTTGGATATATAAGATCTTGACAGAATCCAGCACCATTGATAGGCCATCCATGGAGAAACTCTTCATTGAGCATAAAACATAATATTAGTACAAAATGTGTACTCCAAGATGATATATAAATTATGCGCAGAAATTTAAAATGCAGCTTATGGTTACAAGTGTAGATGATAATATAAAGTACCTGAAGAACTGTGGAGCCAAACACCATATTGAAATGAGCACAGAGATCATGTATTACCCCCAAGGTCTCCAGTTTAGGCGCAGAGAGGACGGTTATTTGCAACGGTGAATAACTAGAATCAAGGATCAACCTTTGAAGTGAAAGGGCATCTTGGATGATGAGCTGCCTTTCGTCAAAAGAAATTCCAATTCTTACAAGGTTAGGCGACTTTATTTGGAGACAACCGATTCTAACTGTGAAAACAAGCACCAAGCACTCCAGCACAGGGCAACTGGAGTGGATGATGCTGTGCAATGAGGCCTCCGATATACGAACCCACACAAGTGAAAGTTTCTTGAGAAATGGGAGTCGAAGGTTTAGTACCAGATTGTCTGGTAGGTAGCACAGCGCAAAGGTGGCGGTGTGGAGAGAGGACGAAAACCGCGAGATGGACATCGGTGCTGAGGGCACAAGTTCATGGCGTTCGGTATGTGGTATGTGAGTTCCAGGGAAATAGTAGAACTCAAGCAGCTATAGTTCTGTGAATTCAGGGGATTTCAGCCAGGCGTCCACCGTGCAGGGCATGGTATGCTTGCTCAGGTAGCATGACCGGATGCAGAGGCTTTGAACGGATCCCTGGTGGGAGGAGATGATGGCTTTGGGGATTTCAAAATCATTGAAGAGAGATAGCTGACGACAGTCGTGATTAAGGGGCACGGCGCGCCATAGAGGGCGCCACCGAATTGAGAGGACTTGGGTGCGGTAGCAATCCTTGGTGGGGAGAAGCGAGATGATCTCCCCAAGGACGGCGTCCGGGAGATCGCTGATGCGGTCCACCCGAGATTCTACGGGTTCCTGGGATCCGGTGGGGGCGGGGTCGCCGCTTCTCCCCGCGCTGCCAGGTGCGGGATCTACAACAGGAGTCGCCGCTGGCGGGAGCCTCATCTTCTTGGCGCTAGGGTCAGCCGACTCCATTTTCCTCGAGGGCGTCGCGTCGCGCTCACGGATTTGAGCAGAGTAACGAATGACGAGCCTAGTTGTAGTGCGAGCGAAGAAGAAGGGGAGCTGGGGGTTTTCTGTAGGAGTGAGGAAGAAGGGGAGCTGGGGTTTTCTGTAGGAGTGAGGTGAGGAATTTGGGGGTACGAGTGGAGCGAGCTGACGTGAGGTGGGTGGGAGCGAGGAGGAAGAAGAGCACCCAGGTTTTTTTGGGGGGGGGGGCGGTGTGCTGGGTGTGGGTAGCGCCTCTCATTCAGTAAATATATGGGCTTTTGAATTGATTTTACTATTTACTAGTGTGGATGGGCTGTTTTGTCTTGGGCCCAGAGAAACAATTACTACTAGTACAGTGGAGACACTCTACAGCTACCCAGAAAAACAATTACTACTAGTACAATAGAGACACTCTACCGCTTCTGGCTCCTCCTAGGTCATTGAAACGTCTCCCTCTACTGAATGCCGTTATACTTTTGTTCACCGACATGCGGGCCATGCAGCACGTGGGCCCAAATGCCATCCACCAAATTAGAAGGCAGTATGCAGGCAGAGAGTCACCCCGGTCGTAGCGCGGCAGTAACGAGCCGTCGTATCACAAAACCCCACCTCCCCGCAGTCTAAGTTTGACGGACGAAGCAACCATCATTTCACTCTTCGCTGAATCCCCTTCTCCCTCACCGTCTTCAAGAAAGGCAACACTCGCATCTGCCACTGTTCTTCTCTCCGAATGAAGGGAAGGTAAGCGGATCCGTGATGTTGGTATATTTTCGTTCAGAGAAAAGAAAGAACTTTTGCAAAGCAATAACCGATCCTCACTCTCTTTTTTGTTTCATTGTCATTGCGATTGTGTTTTCCTTTCAGTGGTCTCCTAGTATTCGTCAGTTTCATGATGGACCAAGGAGAACCAGGCAAAGATCTGCCGATATTGGAGCAGACGCGGGAGGCTGATCCCCACGAGACAGAGAGCTCCAAGAAGATGGAGGCAACCACCGAGCCAACCCCAGATACACTCACGGCCACTACTGAGATGGTCAACACCCCGTTTGAGGTTACAGCCCCCGTGGCACTGCAGGAGCAGTTTTCCCCCTTCGAGGATGTGTCCCCCCCCCCGCTGAGCTGCCCAAGGTGATTTCCTTCTTTGCCGATCTCGATTGTGGTTTTTCATCTAAGTATGTGGTGATTTTTTTTAGAAAAGGAAGTATGTGGTGATTAATAATGCAAAATTTTATTAGCTTCGATGCCATGCTATACATAGTGGTTTAAATAACATGTGTTTCTTATACTGAAAAGTAATTCAGAATTTGTTTCTGTTTCAATTAGAGCCCTGATGCAGACAAGGATTGTGTGGTTGTACATGTCACTCGCTATGAGGCGGACGACCTGAATATACGCACTGGGAAAACAGAGTTCTTAGGCTGTTGGATCCTGGAAGCCATTTGCGGTTATACCAATGAAGAGTTGTATTCCAGCTTCACTGTTGTCAGGCTTGTTGTCCAGGGTGTACTGAAGCACAAGAAGTTCAAAGCTACTCCTTCGTTTGTGAGGCATACTGTTCTTGTCAAGCTTACGCAGGAAGATGACGTGGCATGCCTCCACAAACAAGTTTATCAGTGGCAAGGCCACAAGGTTGTCTTCATGAAGGTTCACAGGATTGAGCTGCTGCGGGACGTCCTCGATGATGTTCATGGCAAGGTCCGTCTTGTGTCCAGCCCAAATTAGATCGAGGCATGAAATAGTTGCCCCAGCTAGTGTTTAATAGTAGTTTGGATTGTGTCTAATTATCCGAACCTTGCCTGTTATCGACCCCTCTGGGGCTAGTACTCTGTTTGAATCCGTATATGGGAACTGCTGCTACTTTTGTGTGCCCGTGAATCATGTGAGAACCATCGTAATTGTTGCCGAAACAGATGCGTCCTCACTAGTTTTTTCATGAATATGGCATGGTAAGACATAAGTTGTCACGGTTTATCATACGAGCAGTGTGTATTTTGATGAAATAGAGCACTCATTCGAGAACCGTGCGCCGACGTATACATAAGTACTCCCTCCGTTCGGAATTACCTGTCTCGGAAATGGATGTATCTAGAACTAAAATATGTCTAGATACATCCATTTCTGCGATAAGTAATTCCGAACGGAGGGAGTACTTGTAAACACTGTTGGTGCTACCCCACTTATAAGCAGTTGTGCAAAACACGACACATTGGCTCAGCTCGCTTCAACACTAGGCTATCGACCAGTTAACAATCAACAATTTGCTGTCTGACATATAAGAAACTATGTATCTTGTTACAGTGGTTCATGCAGTTAATTGAGGCCACAATGTAATAAATTCCAAACGTTCACACGCTAGTCCAGCGCTCATGTGGAACACTCACATTAAACTCGTCTTCATAAAAAACTTGAAAAGCATAAGTTAAGCAATTTTATACATCTCAATGATTCATAGAACATAACAAACATATACTAGTTCACAGCAAAAGACAAAGTTGTGAGAAGGTTTACAAATCAGGAAAAAACAAGCAAGGCTTCTCTGAGCAAAGGGCCTCCCGGCAGGCTTAAATTTCCCGGAGTTCACTCTGGTTTTTTCTTGTTGCCACCATTCAGGGTTAGGTTCTCTCATTCCAGAATAACCAATTATAATTGTGGTCTCAGCTGGAATGCTAAACTGAACCATGCAGTGTACTAACCAGCTGAAATGCTTGTGCATTCCACTAAATTTAAGCACCGCTATTTGCAGAAATAAGCAGACCACAATGCCTCTTGTCCGCGCACCTGTCCAAAAAACCGCCGTGCAGCCGTGCCAGCTAGTCCTCGGTCCATGGATGAACTGGTAGAAAGTGCATTCTAGACTAGGATGCAGTTGTTTTTGCTCGTCCCTGCACTGCAATCAGGAAGTAAAACGTACGAATCAGCTTCTTTTAGATTGCGTTGGTCATTCTACCTTAGTTACTACCAATGTAGGGATACCTTGAAGACGGGAGGTTAGACGACGACAACGAGGGATAGCCATCTCATTTTGCGCAGTTGTACTAAAACTGAGGTGTGTGCTTTTGATTGCGCGGATAGAAACGATACGGAGACAGACATCCCGAAACGATATGGAGACAGACATCCCTGTTTGTGCAAATACGAAATACGGTTATTTAAACAGTGACAGATATTACTACTTTCCCTCGTTTCCTCTTAGAACCAATTCCTAGATTCATGCTACAACTTTCCCACTTTCTTCCCTGTTTGAACCAACGCTTTGAGTCGACTGTATGAACTAGCTTTACTTCTAATAATAGTAGAAGTCTAGGTGGCTTTGGAACAACGGACGGAAGTAGAAAAGGACCCACACGAAGGGAGCTGGGGCAGTAGAGCAAGGCAGGTTTCGAAGGAATATATACCTGAGGGTCGTCGGCATGTGGCAAAGATGGCGTCGGGAGGCCGCATCTTGGCCACAATACCGCAGGGAGGAAGAAGGGGTCGGAGGCCCTCCCGAGCCGGCGCTCTCTCGGAGAGAACGGCACGGCCGCCGATCGGGACGCGCGGGCAGCCGTTGGTCTCCTCCCTCGCCGCCGACGACAGCGTGAACGATGCACCTACACCCCTGCCCCGGTCGAGGTTGTCCGGCCGGATTTGTGACCAGCCGTGAGCTGAGAGAGAGTGTGGCCACCTATGTGTTGCTTAGATCTGGAGAGCATGAGAGAGTGAACGAGAGGATCCCTAGTAATGCAAGCGCTAAGGCTCCTGCTTTTATATATAGTGGAGTGATTTTGTTGTACCAGCTTCAAAAAAATGTGCTCCTACGTGTACCCGCGAGTGGGTGTGAGAGAACTAGTGCGTGCGTGCACCGCTTCTCTTCGTGAGAGTACAATATACTATGCCCAAAGAACGTTCGCCGCAAGAGTAATAGTATAAGTGTGTGACGAGTGAGCTAAAATAAAATGAGCCTGCCGTCTTTTGTTTTTTAGAAGTTCTGAGGGTAGGGTGTGAAGAGCACATATGTGCGTGACGTCTACCTGCAGATAGACGGTGGGTGCGACGTGCGAGTCTGCGAGAGGACTCGGGAGAGTCGTGACTCGTGAGGGTGCGTGTGCGTGAGAGAGAGGGGGGCACGTATCAATGCAATGCATGTGTCCGTAAATCATTATCCGACAAACGTTCACCACAAGCCTTTTCCTGACGAACGCCGTAAGAACCGTTAGATCGGCATCCGACAGTGTCAGTTTTGCCATGTCATTTAACAGAACAGCCACTCCTCCTACACACAAATCTTCCACGTGAGTGTTAGCAACTGCCGTATGCTCCCTCCGTTCCGAAATGCAGTGCATATAGTTTTATTGAAAATTCGAACCTCGCAAACTTTTACCGAGTTTTCGTGTACCAAATTGCACATGTAGAATACCATGTATATATCATTTCATTCATCTTCGAGAGGTAACTATAAAGATGGGTGAGGAGTCTACAAAGAAAGACCATCGTATCACCCGCAGCAATTTCAAGCATCCTTTAGTGTCGAGGAATATCATAGGAACTCTATATGATATGATTTTTATATGATTTTTTCCTTTAGAGCCAATTGGTTTATAGGAATAGATTCATATACTCCACATTTCAAAGGAAATAAACATGATATCATTTCTATAGCTTTAGAGCCACTTGGTTCATATGAATGGATTCCTATACTCCCTTAATTTCAAACGAAAATAAACATTAGCGTATATTCAATAGAAAAGTTCCTATGATATGAACCAAATTACATCTCTTTTCTAATCCCTCATCATAGGAATTGAGATACATGTCATCTCTAGATTCAATAGAAAAGTTCCTATGATGTGAACCAAATGACATCTCTTTTCCAATCCCTACTCATAGGAATTGAGATGCTCCATGTCATCTCTTTCCCTACAACTTCCATGTATACATCTTCTATTCCTAAATAGATAGTACAACCCACTAGTAGCTTTTTTCCAAAACATGCAACTATGGCACAAGAACTATATAGTGTGCCAATAACTTTGAAAGATGGTCGCTGGATGAAGCTAACCCGACAGTGCAGAGATAGGCAAATCCGAGCACTACTGGCCGTTGGATATCATCAACATTCCACCAGATCTGCCACATGTACAATTTAGAAGACTCCATGGTTGAACTTAAGCATAATGCACAAACCTCAAAACACAAGCACTTCTCCTTTGTTCTAGAATCTTCTGTATCATAATTGATTTTTTTTCTAAATGAATTGCCATTATTTGTTTTTTACTTTATGATTTACAATGCACAACCCCATGAATCTTAACATTTTTATAAAACTAATTGATTTTGAATGAGATGAACTATAAGAACTAAACGAACATCTACATCATGCATATATGACTCAAAGCTTTACATGCTATAGTGTGTATTTATTCATAATTTGGTTTCAAAATCTCATGCGTTCAATACATGTGTACCTTACTAGTTTTGAGTAGAGTAGCAAATTTCACGCGGCCCCGGGTATATCAAAATGCAGGGCCCATGCATCATTGCCTTTCGGTCGAACCTACGTCCACAATTTTTTGTACGTACTATATCTCCACTGGTCCCCGAACCCAAAATGCTGCCTCGTTCCCGTAAAACCAAGCGGCCCACACATATTTAAGGCGTCGACTTGAACCCGTTTACTACGACGTGGCCCCGCACGCTGTAGTACTCCTACAAACCCTACCGCCGCACTCATCATCGGTTTTCTTCAAGAGGACGAGGGAGAAGCCGATTTGTAGTGGAGGCGCTTTAAAAAAAGGATCTGTAGTGGAGACCCCTACCCTAGGGTGCCCTAGGTAGCTGCCGCAAGCATCACTATTTTCTATTTTCTTTATGCTCTTGCGCCCTAGAGTGAAATGATGGTTGCTTCGTCCGTCCAGCTTAATGCGGGAAAGGTGGGGCTTTGTGGTTTGACCCCTCATCGCTCATTTTCTACTACTGCGGCGCTACGACCGGGGTGCCTCCAATTCCAACCGCTGCTCCGAACTGTAATTTGGTGCATCGCACGTGGAACAAGACGGTGGATGAGCCACATGTCGGCCAAAGGGGTCCTGTTAAGTGTGTCGCCATTTCGTGTGCGGACTGACCCTGCTTGAGGTGCTACGCCAACACGACAGGAGCACCCTACCACTTGGTTTTACTCCTTGGTCAATCCCGACTATATTGATCTAAAAAGATACGTGCTGAACTACCCTCTCCATCTCGGTTTTTTTATTTTTAGGCGTCTCGGTTTATAGGGCCTGCACGTAGTTCTAGGTCATCCATTTGACTAACTAAATATGAGTTACTATGTCACAAAAAGTATATCATTGGATTCTTAAGCGGATGCAGTTGTATTTAAAAGTCGAGGGCGGGGCTTTTCCCGCGCGGTAGGCGGGGCAGTTCCGCCTAGTCGGTTCGACAGAGACGTGAGAAGACGAGGGAGTAGGCTGCTGCAAACGTAGGCCTGTGTGATTTGACAGCGAGTTACTGCTGGACAGGTGGGGCCCCGTGATTTGACTTGCCATTATCATTTTAACTGCGGCGCTACGACCGGCGTGAGTCTCCCGATTCCTGACCACCTCCATACAGGTGCCTCTCCCAATGCTCCACCATGTAGTAGAGGCCGGCTCTTGCATGAGAGCCCACTTCTCCACTTTTTCCTTGCCGCTCTTTCCTCCACATATGCAAAAATGCCATGTAAAGCGCACTATTGTACTTACTTTTACTTGCTCCTACAGGTGCTTAAGCTTGCCACATAGGCATAAAGTCTGATGTGGCAAGTTAATCAAGAAGAGAGAGACTAGTTTGGTGACCCAAGGAAGAAACGGTGCTAAGCGCGTGTACCTAGGTGAAAAGACAATTTTGAGTCTATAGCGAATTAAATGAAGCAAACTTAGCAACACCATTTCATTGGAAGAGGTCACTCCTTGGCAAATGCAATAAATAGTAGTACTCCCTGTGTCCCATAATATAAGAACGTTTTGGCACTACACTAGTGTAAAAAATGTCCTTATATTATGGGACGGAGGAGTACGAAGAAAGAGATAGAGAGGAGTAAAAAAATACACTTATAGCCAACCTTGTTGTAGTATGAGTGACTAAGTGATGACTATGTATGACATGCCAACATTAGATAGCCTAACACACCGTGTTAAATCTCCAAGGGCGCGACCGCGCGAGCGACGCGACGGTCGTGGTAGGCGTGACCATGATACGGGCTACTGGCAGCCCTTGGATCTGAGATCAAACGGTCGCATGCTAAGTTGCTGAAAATTTGCAGAATAACCCTCCAGGATAGGATATTCACCCATAGGTCTAGAATCACGCCATGCAACCGTTCGATCTCAGATCCAAGGGCTCTCAGAAGCCTGTATCATGGGAGAATGGAAAGCCACTACCCTGCCGTTCGCACGCTGGCAGTTCGCTCCTACTCGTCCCTGCACGTCCTTCAATACTACGGCGGTTCGCTCCTAGTCGTCCCGTCCATTCACATTACGGCAGTTCCACTAATCCTAACCCTCCTCCCAAATCCATGGCGTCCCAAATCTCCACGATCGGCGGTGAGTACAAGGTTAGAACCATCACCGGCGATGAGTTCGACGTCATCTACACCCGTTCTTCCGCGACGGTGAAAGGATGCCTTTCTCGCTTGAGACGCATGTTCGAAAACTCAGATGATGAGTGGGTCGTTGGGCTAGATGTTGAGTACACCACAATCCTGGGACGAGAGAGGATCTAAAGGACGAAGAGAAGAAGAAGCCCGCCAGGATCTCTCATCTTTCTCCCTCCATTTTTATACACAAGGGGCCACTATCAAAATTACAATTTGCAGATATACAAGGCCACTAACACTAATCTATGCAATATTAATGGTGTTTGCCTCGTGGTACTAGCAAAGGAGGACATTAATTATCCCTTGCATGGATGCGGGAGTTTGTAAAAAAATGCATCTTGATGTTCCGTGCAATGCACGGGCATCTTGCTAGTCCATGAAAACAACACATGGCAAAATTCCACGGCGAACGAGGGATTTGAATCTGTTGGGAGGGGCTGTTTGGATCTTGCCCGGGGTAGCCAAAATATTGGCGACCCTTTTGTCCACCGGTGCCTTGCCACTGATGAACGAGGAATGGCTCGGGTGCTCATGCTGTCATGCATCCTCCAGCGCGCCACATATAGGTTGGACCGAGACATGTTATATGAAGACCCATGTGGAGGACTCGGCGTACAACACGAAGCTACCAGAGTCGCGGAGGACTCTATCCCCACTGGTGATAAGCCGACTATATATGATTTGTAACCCTAGGCCCTTAGTATGTTATACAACTTGGGGGCTAGTTCGTCGATAGTATACACACACGCACAATGCCTGGTATTGACGTGTACTTTGTACACACCCCTATCACTAATATACAGTACCAGGAGTAGGCTCTTTCTTCAACTGCAAGGGTCCGATCCAAACTAGGGTAAAACTTTGCCTCGTATTACCATCCATCCTAACAGCCAGTGATATCCTACCGAATGATATGATGAAATCATATCTGCCAACTACTAAGAGAGAGGTGTGTCGGGGGGGGGGGGCAATGTGTGCAAGAGAGGCCTAAAGATAATGTGCGTGCGGGAGACACGTAGGCACATATATGTGCGTATAGAGGGCTAGTAGAGACCGTGCACGTGTATATATGCATGTGAGAGAAATAGTGTTTTCCAACTGAGATTAGTGAAAAGAGTGGTACATAGTAGTCAGAAAGAGAGAGAGAGAAACAGAGAGAGCATGTGCGTGAGCCACCCCGACACCCTGAGAGCGATTGTGAGCATGTGTGAAAGAGAAATGCCGATGCATATAAAGTGTGTGCACTTATGCGTTAGATAGAGAGATATATAACGCGTTTGTGAGAACGGGGCGAGGCATAGTGCATCTACATGTAAAAGGCGGTTCTATGCATTAAATTAAAATATAAATGGCATTATTATTTTTGGATGAGATCATGAATTTTGCAAATTGCGTATGGACGAAAATCGGTCTATCAGGCACCTATACTCTATTGAATTCTAGCATGTACATGTGTTTATTTCATATTATCGATCCATAGAGTGAGAGCGGTTTGAAATACATGCAATGGATGCTTTTGCAATTCATATATAAACATTAATTAGTGCACTCCATGTTGTTAGTGTAAAGCACTTTATACATTTGTCACTTGCATGGATACATTCCAAATTGCTAGCTACGAAATAGAATACATGTCGAATTCAACATAAAGGGGGTTTCGAAGATTCAAATTCATAGGAAATGCATTCATCTATTTGAATCCGAGATAATGGCATTTGTAAATCAGATGTAAAAGGGGCATCAATCTTTGTTGTGAGTTTGAACATGCTATATATATTCATACGCATATCTAACTTTTTTTTTGCAACCAAGGAGATTATATCTGGAACCATGCATGAACTGAGGTAAGTTGCATATTTTTTAATATATAATCGTGTACAATGTATATTCAAATGTACCCCCTCCATTCCAAAATAATCGTAGCTTTAGGATTTTCAAGAGTAAAGATTTGTGAAGTTTGACAAATCTTGAAAGTTCAATTCAAGAGAACCGAAAACGTTAACGCTTTTGCTCCCAAATATTGAACGAAGCGCCAAATAGGCCTCTGGTCACCCGAAACCGCGCGAGACTAATGTTTTGGTGGTAGGAAATTACTGTCCTGACTCTGGCCCGTGTAGCCTATCGGCCCGATGTCCAAAGGTCTAAACCGGGGTAGGTTTGTAACTTCACCAAGACGCCAGTCTCAACCGCCTCCGAGAAGCATTCATACGCCGTGGGCGCCTACCCATGCGCTCGGCCGAAATCTATCCCGCCCACATTTGGGACACCTGACATGACTGTCCTACCCCCAACCCACAATATGTCCGAAATTTTAGATGGGGGCAAAGTTTGTAACTTTCCCCAAATTTCAAACAAGCGCGTCTCAAACCAAAACATTGTTCCCCCTTAGTTCCCCGCCTCCCTCCGTTTCCCCATTCATACTCCATGGGTGCAAAAACGCCCTCTCCACCAGCCGCGAAACCCCAGCCTCCTCCGTCCTCCACCCCATAGCGGCCAATCCACCGCCGCCCTCCTCCATCACGCCGGAGCCGGTACCCCGGCGTCGTTGTCCAACGCAACCGCAACCGCAATGCCCTCAAGGACTTAGCAGCTGAAGTCGAGGCAGAGCTGCCTCCACGACGGCGACGCCGACGTGCGCCATACTAGAACCACTCCGACCACGCCGTCCTGCGCCTCACTGCCGCGGCTCTACTGTCGCAACCATCCACCGCACCGGAGTTGTTCCCGCTACGCCATCGTTCGCCGCCTCGGATCTGCTTCCCCGCCGTCGATAGACGGCCACCGCACCACACTCAATAACTTGGCCATGGGTTCGTCCAAGGCTGCACCGTCCTCCACAACTTCTGATTTCCGGCGAACAACAAGAAGATCATCGGAAAAACAGAAGGAGGACACAGCACTGCCAGCAGAAAGAGGTACTCCTCTTCCCTTATTCGTGCAAATCTTACGTCTCCGCTCACACCGTATTCATCCAACGAAAGAAACTAGTTGAGCGCTTCTTACTACATCTTCTTCGTGATACTAAATGCACAAGGTTTCCTCCCTTTTACTATTTCACCTTTGCTAGAGGTCAGTAGCCCGCCTGGATTTCAATTCAGGGTCAGTCGAACCGCAATTAAAAGAAGCAGCACCCGCTTAGGCGTGTGGAGCACCTAGTCCGCCTGTTCCCCGGGGAAGCGGCGCATCGGTGTCTATCATAGGGGTGTGGGGCGCAGGAGCTGCTTGTGCCCGATCTGGAGGTCCGCGGGGCTTGAATGGATGGTCCGGGGGCGGTGCCAAGCACGACGGTGCGGTGAGGTCGAGGGGAGGGCGCAGGCAGGGGAGGAATACTGGGCCGGTGGTCGCTGGCGTTTCGAGGAAGATCGTCAACACTGACTGGCTGGAGGTAGATGAAGGTGATCTGCCCGTTCTTTGTACATCGGACGGTGCAGAAAAAATGGACTGACCTATTTGCTTTCAGTCGACTGTTATTTTCACAAAATCCTGTAGTAATTTAGTGTGCCATGCATGTTGTAGAGCTATCATATGTCTCCCGTCATTTATTTCTCACCGACCTGCTATCTGCTACCTTTACACTGTACTAATTGTGCACACACTTCACCCATACTCACACTATTGTTTTTTATGCATGGGTATTTCAGACTCTGACGCAGTGTTGATGAATGCAGAAAAGAAAAGACAGAAGTCGCTCCAGTGTAATTCGAAGATAAGCACTAAGCGTTTCAGCGTTCTAATGGGTGCAGTGTTAGTAGTTGGAGACAGTAAAGGTAGCTCTGCAGTTGATGATCTCAATTGCCACACACAACCATCCCAGGTGCTTGCTTTAACTTCGCGCTGTCAAATGTGGTTGCATGTTGCATATGGTGTCTAGCTTGTATTGCTTCCAATTTGGTTAAATTGCATCTGCTTACTTTACACATTATACCTTTGATAATGACATGCCTTCCTGTTTTTGATACATACTACATATGTCTATTAACCATGTTCGTACATCAAACTAATGCTCTTTTGTATCCCTCGTCAATCACTTATGATGAGACAGTCACCCGAGTGGGTTACTGTGAGACACCCTACTCGTTTAAAGAGTGCAGTGTCATCCTCCGCACATGATTCTCAAGAAACAGCAAGGCTAAATGAAGATAGTCAACGTAGCTCTCTAGTTGATCACCGCAATTCCCCCACACCACCATCGCAGGTGCTTGCTCTTACTTGGCAGTGTGATATGTGGTTGCATGTTGCATATGGTGTCTACCTTGTAATGCTTCTAATTAGGGTAAATTGCATCTGCTTAGTTAACACATTATACCTGTGAATATGACATGCCTTCCTGTTTTTGGTACATACTACGTCTTTCTATTAACCATGTTCTTACATCAAACTACTTTTCTTGTGTATCCCTCATCAATGCTCCTAATTTGTTAAATTGCATCTCCTTAGCTTACACATTATACATGTGAATATGACACGCCTTCCTGTTTTTGGTACATACTACATCTGCCTATCACACCATGTTCTTACATCAAACTACTGTTCTTGTGTATCCTGCGTCTATCGCTTATGATGAGACAGTCACGCGCGTGGGTTAATATGAGACGCAATACTCTTATAAAGAATGCAATTTCATCCTCTCCACATGATTCTCAAGAAACAGCAAGCCTAAATGAAGATATTGAACGTAGCTCTGTACCTGAAGACCGCACTTCCCCTACACCACCATCACAGGTGCTTGCTCTAACTTCGCAGTGTGATATGTGGTTGCATGTTGCATACGGTGTCTAGCTTGTAATGCTTCTAATTAGGGTAAATTGCATCTGCTTAGTTTACACACTATACCTGTGAATATGACATGCCTTCCTATTTTTGGTACACACTACATCTATGTGTTAACCTTGTTCTTACATGAAACTACCTCTCTTCTGTATCCTGCATCAATCACTTACGATGAGTCACCTTTATTCGTTGCATATTGCATATTATTTCTAGCCTGTTGCCATGTATTGCTTCTAATTTGGTCAAATACATTTGTTAGGGCACCCTTTTAATTTGGCAGAGTGATATTGGTTTCATCTTTCATATGGTTTCTAGCTTGCATCGATTCTAACAAGTTCAAGCACCTTGTGCTTAGTTTACACTTTATACATCATACATGTCAATATGTCACGCCGTCCTATTTTTCATACATATTCCATCCTCCTATCATGCGGCTGCCTTACATGAAAGTAGTGTTCGTCAGTATCATGCATCAATGAGTTCTGAAGAGCAAATTTTATTCCTTTTTCTTGTGGGTTTGACTTGACAAGGCAAAATCAAGAAAGAGGAAGGAAAAGAGTAAGGAAGGCGATGATGGTGGTCCTCTGCAGCAACGTAAACGGAGCATCTGTACCGATTCTCCTTGTACTGATAGTGCATTACAAGGTCCAAGTCTCCGCTCCCCTACTCCACCATCCAAGGTGCTTGCTCTAACTTGGCAGTGTGATATCTGGTTGCATGTTGCATATGGTGTCTAGCTCGTATTGCTCCTAATTAGTGTAAACTGCATCTGCTTAGCTTACACATGATACATGTGAATATGACACGCTTTCCTGTTTTTGGTACATACTATATCTGTCTATCACACCATGTTCTTACATGAAACTACTCTTCTTGTGTATCCTGCATCAGTCACTTATGATGGGACACCTTTAAGTTGGCAGTGTGATATTGGTTTGCGTCTTGAATATGATTTCTAGCATGTATTGCTTCTAGTTTGATGAACGCCACCTATGACGAGACAGTTTTAACTTGGCAGAGTGATATTGATTGCACCTTCCATATGGTGTCTTGCAGTGTTTCTAATTTGTTGAAGTGCCTTCTGCTTAGTTACCACATCATAGGTGTGAATATGTCAAGCCGTCCATTTTTTCGTACATATTCCATCCTCGTATCATGACTTTGCCTTTCATCAGAGTAGTGTTCGTCAGTATCATGCATGAATGAGTTCTAAAGAGCGAATGATATTCCTTTTTCTTGTCGGTATGACCTCACAATGCAAAATCAATAAAGCTGAAGGAAATTGGCAAGGCATTGGATGATGGTGGTCCTTCCGAGCAACTGAAATGGAGGTTCTCTACAGATTCTACTCCGCCATCCTCCCAACAAGATTCGCAAGACAACGCAAGGCTAGACAGTCAACGTAGCTGTGTAGATGATGAGCACATCTCCCCTACTCCACCATCACAGGTGCTTGCTCTAACTTGGCACTATTATATGTGGTTGCATGTTGCGTATGATGTCTAGCTTGTATTGCTTCTAACTTTGTTGAATTGCATCTGCTTACTTTACACATAATGCCTGTGAATATGACATGTGTTCCTGTTTCTACATCAGACTACTATTCTTGCATATCCCGCATCAGTCACTTATGATAAGGCACCTTTAAGTCGCCACTGTGATATTGGTTGTGTCTTGCATATGATTTCTAGCATGTACTGCTTCTAATTTGTTGAAACGCCATACAGTTTGAACTTGGCAGAGTGATATTGGTTGCATCTTTCATATGGTGTCTAGCTTGCAGTGCTTCTAATTTGTTGAAATGCCTTCTGCTTAGTTACCACATCATAGGTGTGAATATGTCACACCATCCTGTTTTTCATACATATTCCATCCTCGCATCATGTGTTTGCCTTTCATCCGAGTAGTGTTCGTCAGTATCATGCATGAATGAGTTCTGAAGAGCGAATTTTATTCCTTTTTCTTATCGGTTTGACTTCACAATGCAAAATCATTACAGCTGAAGGAAATTAGTCCGGCAGTGGATGATGGTGGTCCTTCGGAGCAACTCAAACATGGGGTCTCTACAGATTCTACTCCGCCATCCTCCCAACAAGATTCGCAAGACAACACAAGGCTGGACAGTCAACGTAGCTGTGTAGATGATGAGCACATCTCCCCTACTCCACCATCACAGGTGCTTGCTCTAACTTGACACTATTATATGTGGTTGCATGTTGCGTATGATGTCTAGCTTGTATTGCTTCTAACTTGAATTGCATCTGCTTACTTTACACATAATGCCTGTGAATATGACACGTGTTCCTGTTTCTAGAACATACGTGTACATGATGAGCACATCTCCCCTACTCCACCATCACAGGTGGTTGCTCTTACTTGGAACTGTTATACGTGGTTGCGTTTTCCGTATGATGTCTAGTTTGTATTGCTTCTGATTATGTTGAATTGCATCTGCGTAGCTTACAACTTATACCTGCAACGATCACTTACCCATAAGACACATTTAACTTGGGACTGTGATGTAGGTTGCATCTTGCATTGTCTTCTAGCTTGTACTGCTTCTAATTTCTTGAAATGGCACTTACGACGAGACACTTTTTACCTGATAGAGTGATATTGGTTGCATGTTCATATGGTGCCTAGCTTTCATTTCTTCTAATTTTGTTGAAATGCCTTCCGCTTACTGTTTTTTCATACATATTCCATCCTCCTATCGTA